>NC_134136.1:100837530-101141409 GCF_040939455.1 Microcebus murinus
AGTCTCAAAGTCAGGGTCTTCATGCTGCACCACCCCATATCAGAAAATAGAAGGACAAGAGAGAGTGAAAGGGAGAGACAAAAGAGTGCCAAATGTGTTCTCTTATTAGGACCCCACTCCCATGATAATAAATTCACTTAAACCCACTCCTGCAAAAACAGCATTAACCCATTCATGAGGGTGAAATCTACATGGCCTATTCACCTCCCATTAGGCCTCATCTCCCAATTCTCTTGCATTGAGAATTAAGTTTTCAACACCTGCTTGCTGAAGCACACATTCAAACCATAGCAGTCAGGATGGCCATCTTCATGCAGGCTCCCCAGGACCTCTGAGTCCCATTTATAGTCGATGCAATAAAGTTAGAAGTGACTGCTGCTTGAGATCTTTTGAAGATAGGTGGGCAAATGGGTTATTTGTTTGTTGTCTTTCTAAATTGAGTGTGATTCTTGAGGCTAAGCAAGGGGATGTCCTCTAATTTCTCTAGATTACCTGAAGCTTCCTTTGGAAATGCATCTCCTTTTAAACTAACTTAACATGCTTTAATCATTTTTTTGTGCAAACAAGTTACCAGCTCTCCCTTCAATCCTCCTTCCCTTGGCCTCTGGCTCTCCTTAAATGAAAATCTTACACAGAATGCAAATTACTCTATCTATACAATCTCTCTCTTTCCCTCTTTTGCACATTAGATTTTTGACAGCTGGTCTTTAAGGAAGTCCGCATCATTTCCTATCCAGTAGATACCTTTCTTCTTGGTCCCTTGCCTATCAAAACAGAAGTCTTTAGCCTCTGAAATTCCATGGTTAAGCCTCAAAAATCAGTGTTGTGGAGAATTACTCAGTGCTGCCAGAGAAATTCTAGTGACAGTGAAACCTCCTGATGTTTGAGATGCTGGAAATTTTGAATGAAGCTGATCTGACAGCTTCAGGTTGTGTAGGATCAGAAAAAGGACAATGTGATGGGAATGTTTTCCTGAGGGACAAGTCATATCCTTTCAGACAAATGGGTTTTCCTTTGTGTATCCAGGGAAGTGAGGCCAAACTAGGCTCAGGAACGAGACTAGAAATAGGTGTAAGACTGAGGTCCTAAACCTTAGAGGCTGAGCAAAGAAATTGGAAAAATCCTTAATGTGATTTCCATAAGGGATAATTCAGCTACTCCCACCTGGTACTGATAGCTGAATTGTTCATTTATGCTTTTAAATTGTTCAACATGATACCCCAGATTGCTCTGGAAGCTAAGCTCAATTACAAAAGTAAAAATCCACACTTGTGCAATTTTATCACCTACAAAACTAAATATTTCTTAGAGATGACTCAGGCCTGCATGGAGGACAGTGTCCACGCCTCCTGCTCACGGTTTTATGCATGTCTCCCTTAACTGCTTCAGTCCCTCTCACACAGCTCTGTTCCTTATTGCAGGAAGCGAGATGAGTGCTGCCTTTGTGTGAACTAGCATTTCAGGGTAAACTTTGAGGAGAGTTGGGGAGACAAGAAAAAGGCATTATCCACTGGAAAATTACCTTCCTCACTAATTTAGGTGTTTAAGCTTGACAAGTTTCTACAGTTATAGAGAGACATTCTATAGCCTTTTAATGTGCCTGTCCCCTTCCACTGTATGTTGACACATGAAAACAAAAGTCTCATGGTATCATGACTCCATGGGGTTGGAGGGGCAGTACTGAGGTTGAGGAAGCCACTTGAAGCATTCAGGAACCACTCCAGGATGTGGAACGGGATCACACCTGTTAAAAATTATGCTAGTGTGTAAAGAATTTGAGAATTGAAATTATCTCATTCTACATAACCTTATAGATCCTATAAATAAGGGAATTATAATAATAATATATTGTGTTATGGAAGATGTTTTATCCTGTGATGTGTCCTAAATCATACCAATATCCTGGAAGTCTTGCACTTCCCAATGATTATGATGCTCAAAATGCTTTGTAAGATGGGGGAAGGGAGTGGAAATATATTAATATATAAATACATATTTACCCAAACTTTCTTCTGGGTCCCTTGCTCAGCTATGTGGGTCAGGACGGACAGAAACTCCAGTGTGTAAAGAAAATGTAAGCCTCCTGCCTGTTGGTGTTCTTGAAATCACCTTATGAATTCACAAGCTAGGAGCTTGGAACAGAGAGCAAATGAGAGGTACTTTAACCAATCCCCCTAATATAGAAAAACCTGTATTTTTAATAGTTTCTTTAAGCATAGGTCTTACTGGACCTCACAGATTATTGGATGTCCATAAGTGCTTTTATATATTGTAACTATAAATAAATTTCTTTATGCACAGAGAGCAGTTGGAAATCACGTAATCAGCTATAAAATAGGATGACCTTTGCATTTATCAATACAAGGATATTGCATTCAGACTAGGAAAACGGCAAATAAAGGTTTGATGGAGTGGGAAAAGTATTTTTGAAAAACAAATGAACAAATGAATAAATAAATAAAACAATATTTGGAAAATAGCAAAAAAAAAAATGCAAGTAATACTCTGTATTCCTTCCAGTGCTCCCTTTGTCCTCTATTACTTAAATCATTAACTGCATTTTTCTTTAAAAGGATGAAAAATCTCCCTCGGCCTTCCCTTGACATGACATGAAATGTTTCTCATGGCCCTGGAGGGTGCCCTGGCAATGGCATTAATGCCAAACCTGGCTGCATCTAGCCATCGGGCTCTCTCTTTCCCATCTCTCAATGCCCTTTCATAATTGGATGAGAAGACACTGGGGCTGGTATCATCGATTTTCAAAAAACCACTAACCTTTCCTCTTGCTGGTTTCAGCGTGCTCTCTTGCACCTCACAGGAAATCATAGTGTAGAGAATCTCTATTGGCCATGAGCTGGTGTCACCTTATCACTTCAAGGCTCCCTAGTACCCATAAGAAGAGAGGGGTTGTCTCAGCCCACCAGCCTTCCCAGAGGGTACTCAGTGCTGACCACTCTGGGGGATCCTGTCTGCCCTGGGATCATTGAACCCTCAGTACTTAGACAGAGTTCTCATCACGGGTTTCTGTAGGACCTGGGACCCAACCTTTTGCACTCTGGTGGCTTCACCTTCACCTTTAAGGCCTCACCTCCCTAGACCTGACATATAAAAGGAGTGAGGAAGCCTGTCTAACAGCCCTTCCCTGGGCCTTCATATGTTGAAAGCAGGGGTGGGGTCTGACTTTTTCTTGTCCCCGTTATTGAGTGGGAGGGGTGTAGTCCCCTCAGTTTTCCCTCAGGGTCTCAATTTGACTCCGTGTAGGGCTTGTAGCTCCTCTCTCCTTTGATCCGAGGGCATCTATTCATAGCAAGACCCAGAAGTCTCTGAGATGCAATGGAGGGAAGGGAGGGGAGCCTCATTTGGCCACACCTGCCTGTTGTCTCCTAAGACAGAAAGCTGCTGTCAGGCATCTTCTAGCCTTATGATGGTTGGCCTCACCAGACCTCACTCAAGTTCTTCAGTTTGACTCATGGCAGGGACAATATTTCCTCCCCCTCTTGGCCTTTTACTGCATTGCTCACAACAAGGCCCTCCTTTCTCTGGCATCCTGATGAGGAATTGAGGGCTGCCTCTGCTCTGCCTGACATCTATCCCTGCTTCTCCCAGGACGAGCAGTGGAGGAGAGATTATGAGCTGCTCCCATTGTCATGCTCTGCTCCTTCCTCAAGGTCTTTACCCTGGCTCCTGACACAGCCTGGCAATTTTCCCTATGCTGCCTCACCAGCCTCAGGCCAAAGACCTCCCCACCCTGAGTCCCCAGAAGGGAAGTCAGAGTGACCTGGCCATGGCTGTTTGTGTATTCAGAGAACTGACAGCAGGGGCAAGACTCTGTGAGACTCCACTCTTTTAGGGTTGGTGATCCCTTGAATTCTCATTCATCCAGGATCTCTGACTCCTCCCTTCAGTGACCTGAAAATCTTCCAGGGCTAGAAGTGAGTGGTGATTGACACATCTGCTCAGCCCTGCCTGGCGCTTCCAGGGGCTGAAATATGAAGGACTGTGTGGGTCCCTCTCTCTTCCAGGTGGTTGCTCCCCTCAGAACTCACTCAGGGTCCTCAAAACCAAATATTCCCATGACCTAGAGGCCTATCCTCTCACACTAAATGCTTCGTTTCCCTGAGACTCCCTAGAAGGATGTAAGTGTCACCTTATCTGGGCATGACTGCTTGAGGTCACCCATGACTGACAGAGGGGAGGAATTCTGTGATGTTCTTGTTTTTATGATTTCAGTGGTTCCTTCAGTCCTTGCTCGACCCTTGACATTATCTGGAATTGGGCCTGTGGTAACCTGAGGCCAGACTCTTTGACCAACTGCCTCACCTCCCTGAGATGTCCTAAAGGGAAATGGGTGCAATGCAGCATGCCAAATTCCCAGGTTTGATAGGGGATATATCAGTGGCAGGACTCCATCTGTCCTGGGAGTGTTGCCAACATCCTCATTTAGGGTCATCAACTGGACTCCTCTGAGGGACTAATTTTCTATCCTCTGCTGAGTGGGGCAGTTCCAATTATACCAAGGGCCTCAGCTCCATGAGACCATTCTCAGTGGAAATGAGGGCCACTTCAATCCGATAGGTCTGCCCTGGGTCTTCTAGGACTGACAGCAGGGACAGTACACTGTGTAGCCCCTCCGTTCTGGGTGAGTGGTCCACTCTATCCTCCTTCCAGGTCCTCACCTTAAACCCTGACCAGACCTGGAACTCTAACCTCCTCTGACCAGAGGTCACAGTCCTCAGACAAAGGACATCAATTTCTTGGAATTTCTGAATTGGAAGTTAGGAATAGCCATATATGGTCACAGTGGAGGGTGTTCTGAGGGATGATAGCCAGATGAGAATTCTATGAGACTCTAGTCTTTTTGAATCAGGGGCTCCGTCAGTTTTCACCCAGATTTCTAACCTTGAGTTAGGGTGTGATGTCGGACTTTTCCCTCTGCTGATCTGAGCCTGCTCACCTCAGATGAAAGCATTATGCTTACTGAGAAACCAGAGAGAAAGTTCAGGCTGCTAGTCCTTGGCTATCCCTGCCTGGTGTCTCTGTGTGGCCCTCTCTGTTATGGGGAGACTCATCAGCACTCATTGTCCTCACCTTAATTCTAGTCAGAGCTTGCTAGGATCTCCTACTTAAGCAGAATTGGAGCTATGTCACAGGATCAACTAACTCAACTCCCTGAAACACCAGTAGGGACCTCAGAGGAAATGAGAGGGCACCTGGGTCAGATAGCTCTTGGGGTGCTTATAGCCATCCAAGACAGAAAACAAGGTGTTCTTTATATGGCCCCTATTCTTCTGGGTGGGCAGTTTCTCATTCCTCATTCGAGGTCCTAACCTTGATATTTTTCAGAGGCTGAAATCCCCCTCCCACTGACCTGAGCATGCCACCCTTAGACCAAGCCTCTTATGTCCCTGACAGTCTTGCAGAATAAATGGGAATCTCAGCTTATAGCTCTGCCTGGGTTACTAGAGTTCTGAGAGTAGAAAGGCTCTGGGTATCCCCTATATTCTGGGGCATTGATTTCCAGAGTCCTCATTTACGGGGGTCCTCATTTTGCCTCCTTCCTCTTTGATTAAAGGCTGCAGGGAAATGTCACACACCTGCAAATAATTGAGCAGGTTCCCTACTGCAAACCTTGCAGGGAGTAGCTTCCTGTCCAAGGCTCCATGTGAGATGGGGAAGCAATAGCACGAGGCAGGAGGCCCAGGACCAGTGGTAGGCTGTCAGAGAAAAAAATCCTGATCATTCCTTTGTTTCACCAGGAAGAATTAGACTATTATATAACTTTTCTTTGAATAGATATGCTTTTTACAGGGAAGGAGCACAGCAAGATAATTTCATGAACTCCTGATCATTTCATGTTATCTGACACTGCATATGTAGACGATCATACCATAATGAATATTAGTTGTTCATTTATTTATTCATCCCACCCATTTATTCAGTATTATTAATATTCTACCTGTATATTCCAAAACACTGCTTTGGGTACGGTGTCTTTTTTATCTTCCATACCCATTTGGAGCAGTGAGAAGATAAATGAATCACAAGACAAAGAGTCTGGCTCAGGCTGGGAAGATCGGAAAAATTTGGGCTCTAGATAAATCCAACCAGTGATCCACTCCCAACTCTATCAATAAAAGGCCTGTGAACTCAAAAAATGTTCAAGTTTTTCACTTGTGGAATCTGTTAAGCCTTATATTGTAAGAATATGGGAATGTATGCACTATACATAAAGCACATGGCATCCTGATTAGGAAATGTTGGGTTTTTAATAAATGAAAGTTATCATATGATTATATTATATTATTTTATTTTTATGTGATGTTATTTTTAATATTCCTAATTATATAATATAAAAGACAATTGTCATATATCTTGCAAACATTTGAGACGATTTCAGCCTCTGAAAATGCCTTAAATTTAGCAGCCTTGTTTTAAAAATCTTCTTAGTAAACTCATTCACAGGAGCACACTGATCACTGCATCTCATATGATTATCTTAAACTCAGAAAATACCACCCTCCAAACAGAGGTTTGTTTTTTCTTCTTTTTTTTTTTTTTGCCCAGTAAACAGTATATAATATGCTGAACACACACACACACACACACACACACACACACACACACACAAACACACACACAAAACAACATACATAGTTGACCAAGCTAAATAAATGCAAATAGTCTTTATTTATATTAAAAGTAATACTCTAACAAAGGAGAGAATCCAAGAATTATACAACTTTCACATTTCTGTTTTTACTATTTGTTTTTGCATAATATCATGCCAAGTATCTTACTGTGGGATACTCTCACATTTCCATGAGTATCCCTATTACATTAGCAGATTATGTAGTTCAGAAGCATAAAGAAAATGTGAATGGTTTGTGAATTTGTATTATAAATACCCAAACTATAACTTTCAAGTGTAACTCTTTAAAAGTAACTGTTAAGGAGCAATAGATGTGAGATGCAGGTCATTGATAGTCTTACATTTAGAAGCAAAATAAACCCTTAAATAAAAAGAACAACGTTGAAAAAATAAGAAAGAAAGAAAAGGATATAAACAGAGGTTACTCCTCTGTAGGAAAACTACAAATAAACGATTTTACATCTGTTACACCATTTTGCGATCAAACTATTTTCCAGTGGAGTTGTTTCACATTTCCATGGAAATACCTCTTACAATGCCATATTACCTTGCTCTATAGTAAAAAGAAAATACTGAAGGTTTTTCAATTTGTTTAAAAATAACAGAACTCTTAGTGTTAAACCTCACAAACAGCAATAAATGTGTCATCTGTAACATTAAGAAAGTTACATCGTGAAACAAAATAAATCTTAAAGGGAACAACACTTCAAAACTGTTAGCAAGGAAAGAAAAAGTTAAAACCACAAGTTACTAATTTGTAACAGGAGAAAAAGAAAAAGATATACATGTTGTTCCCCACAGCCCCGTCTACTCTGGACTACTTAGAGGTTCACTGCTCTGAGTGGAAAATCTACCTGAGACCTCACTAGATGTGGGGGGGTCTCAAGGACATGGCCCCGAAGCGTGCCCTGGCTTGGGCAGCAGTGCCAGCCCTGGCTGCAGCCCTCACTGCTGCTCTCTCCTGCTCATCTCTCAGAGCCTCATCATACAGACTAGGGAAGGAAGTAGGGACGGTGTTATTGATCTTGGCCAAAACTTCCAAGACTTTCATTTTGCTGGTTTCAGCACGGGCTCTGGGACCCCACAAGAATTCATAACTTGGAGGATCACTATTGGGCACCTGGCGGTACTCCAGATACTTTTCCTGCACCAAATCTTTGGTGATGAACTTCCGGGGCTCCCCAAAGATTAAGTGCCTCCTCCCAGCATATACCCCCAACGCATTCAGGAATTCCCAGACCTCCTCCTCAGTGGCACGGTTGCCTTTCATGAAGATGACACCCAGGAGCGTCATCAGGAGACCCGACTTAGGCAACCCCCCATTACCACTCACACAGCCCTCTGTGGAGAGGCCCAGCTTACTGACAAGGGTGTACAACTGATCGCCGGGTTTCACTCCCTTCAACTCAAGGCCAAACACCAGCTCCATGCGCTCACAGGCTCTCTTGAGGATCTCAGGGAAGTGCTCCTTGTATTTTCTGTTGACAACCTTCAGCATGTCTGCCTTCAGAATGGGCTCCTTCTTTTTATACTTCTCCAGCAGGAACTGCACCAGCATACTCGCCTTTCTGGTGAGAGGATCTTTCTGTGAGCTCTGAGTGGAGGATGCTGCCTGGGAGGTGCTTGGTGTTTCCTCATCTTGACTCTTGGCATCTTCATCAGGCATTGCGCAGGCTACACCTGCATCAGGAGAGCTAGAGCGTGGAGCTCCCTGAGACCCCAGGGGAATGAAGACAGCAGGGGAGCTTGGGGGGCCACCCCTAGAAACAGGAGAAGAGCAAGAAGTGGGGGGAGAGGAGGAGGGGCCCTCCTCTTCCTTCTCTGCAGTGGCCTGAGGACCCCTGAAAGCCTGGGATTGATCACGCTTCTGCTGACGTTTCTCGCGAGCACGGAGCTTACTCTTTTGACCCCGAGGCATGATGGCTGAGATCAGGCACAGCGGACCAGAGTGCAGACAGGAGGCCAGCAATGCAGCACCTAGGTGGAGAAAAATGACATCCTGTGAGCCCCTTCAGCAGGGAGAGACCACCTTGGCTTTAACCAAGGCCGCCTCTGCAGGTTTCTGTGAGAGCCTTAGCATTGGGATGCCACAGGGCTCCTGTTCTCCCGGTCAGGCTTTCTCCTTGGAACTCTGTGGAGGAAGTTAAATAGGTTTTTAGGCCACTACATGACCGCCTAGTTAGGGGCTTAATTGTGCGACAGGAGTGGCTGGAAGGGCCCCCCTCCCTCTTTAGGTGTGGAAGTCCTCTCAGTTTACTTCCAAGACCATCATATCAATTGTTGTCACGACCCGGACCCCCAATTCCCTCTGTTGCTCTCAAGTTGACACCACAACCTTCCATCGTACTCAAGAGGAGGAAATGAAGGAGCATTTCAGCCCCCACTTCAGTCACGGGGCACCTGGGCATTCCAGGACTGACAATAAGGGAGATGGTTGAGCGTTCCTGTTATGGGCAGGCTGGTCCCCCACAAGAATAACAGTTATCAGCCAGACTTCTCTTGACCTGGAAATCGTCCTCTGCTGACCAGCTGCCAGCGCCTTGGGACAGGCCCCCACCCCTGACTCTCTGAGACCTGCCGGACCTTCAGACTATGTAGGGGCAGAGCTCTGTGCCGCCCCAGTTCTGGGCCTTGGAGTCCCCTCAGTCTTTAGGAGGGTCCTCTCCTTGACCTGTAGTGCCAGGGACTCTCCCTCTGCTGACCTGAGCCCACCGGATTGAGACCAAGGCCTTGGTTCGCTCATTGAGACCGCGCGTCAAAAGGAATGGACGTTGGGCCTACTGGGGATTCCCGGGCCACGGGCAGGGGCGGGTGGGGCAGCGCCATGTGTGGCCTACTCTCTCAGGCGGGGCCGTTACAGTTTCAGGTGAATGTCTGGCGTTTCTCTCTCAGGAAACCCACCAGGGCAGCTGAGAAGACCTCGCACGCCTCCCTCTGCTGACCTGAGGCCTCGACTCTCGGACGAAGGCCTCAGTCCTCACTGTCCACAGCGTGGAGGAGGAGGAAGTCAGGGCCCATCACTTCCGGCCACGCCCCCTCCAGGGCCCATAACAGCAGGGGCGGGGCAGTGTGTCCAGCTGTTTCTGGGGGATGGGCGCTTCCCGGGGTCTCACAGCAAGTCCTTTCCTTGATTCTTGAGTCCCCAGGCCTGGGACTAAGGACTTTGTTTACCTGAAAGTCTAGAATGGAAAGGTAGGGGAGCCTGAGCCCAGCAGACATGCCTGGGACTTTCCCAACTGGCAGTAGGGGTGGAGCTCCCATTCTTCTGGAATGGATGTTGCATCACTCCTCACTCACTGTCTTCTCTTCACTCTTTAGAGTTCCTGGGTCAGCTTTTGTCTATGTATTTGGAACCAGCCTCTGATACCAGATACCTCGACTGCCTGGGACTCCTGATATAAAGTGCAGGAATCCTCATCTGGCCACTACTGCCTGGCCCAGCCCCCCATGGCTGCGGAAGGTACGTTGTGGTGTGGAGGGGGCATGAAGGAGGGGAGACTATGTGACATCCTATCTGTTCTGAGGTGCTGAGTCCTTTAGGCCTCACTTAGTCCCTCATGCTGACTGCTGGTATCAGGGCCTAGAATTCTTGCCTCCTCTGATATGAATGCCCCCATCCCCTACCATGGACTGCAAAATCAAGCCTGAGAAAATGAGGGGGCTCCTTATTCTGACGGCTTTGACTGTGATCTCTCTTGGCTGACATCAGCAGCATTTTCCAAATGTTTCAGTAGTAAATTCATACGCTTATTACATGTGATCCACTGGGATATTTCCTATTCTGTTTTAGTTTGTGTCTTATATTCAATTAAGATAATTGAATATCGATTAAGATATCGATTAAGATAATCATAAAGGAAGCCAGTCCTCAAGCATTTAAGAGGTTTTAGGTAGTTATTTCTATAATATCTGATTTCATACTGCTTTAATCAATGAAAATTTTGTTTTGTTTATTTTTAGTATTTATTTATTTATTTATTGTGTATGTATGTATTTTTAGGCAGAGTCTCACTCTATTGCCCAGGCTATAGTGCCATGGCGTCAGCCTTGCTCACAGCAACCTCAAACTCCTGGGCTCAAGCAATCCTGCTGCCTCAGCCTCCGAAGTAGCTAGTACTACAGGCAAGTTCACCATGCCTGGCTAATTTTTCCTATGTATTTTTAGTTGCCCAATTAATTTCTTTCCATTTTCAGTAGAGATGGGGTCTTGCTCTTGCTCAGGCTTATTTCAAACTCCTGACCATGATTGATCCACCTGCCTCGACCTCGCAGAGTGCTACGATTACAGGTGGGTGACACCGCGCCGAGTCTACTTGGAGTATTTATTACTCCATGGTTCTGGCACGTGGGGTCAGAGGTACTACCTCAGATTCTTCAAGTGAAATGAATTGTCCAAGGCACATTGGAAGAAGCAAAGGCCAAACTTTAAAATCATTCTTTCAGTGGATCCTATCATCTGCTTTGTACTGCAGACTATGGCCCTGTCTCTACTTCAGGGCATGCCCCTACACAAGCACTAGTTTAGCAGACATAGTGTGCTTCAAGGAAGGGTTTCTTACTTTTCTGTTTTGCTGACATTTATGATATTTTTCTTTGTTTATTTCTTTTTCAGATTTTCCTTGGTTAGTTTTGGGAATGGGAAAGAATAGTCCTAGCATGGTTGTCATCTTGGAAGCTGTGCATAGGAGACTATATTTGTAAATAACATAAGGAGAATTGACATTTCTACAAATCGGGCATGCCTCGTTTTGTTGTACTTTGCTAGATTGTCCTTCGCAAATGTGTTTTTTACAAATTGAAGGTTTATGGCAACCTTGGTAGTCTATGAGTGCCATTTCCCCAACATTATGTGCACATTTTGTGTCTGTGTGTCACATTTCGGTAATTCTTGCAATATTTCAAGTTTTCTGATACTTATTGTAGCTATTATGGTGATCTGTGATCAGTATTCTTTCATGTTATTATTGTCATTGTTTTGGGGTGCCACAAACCTCAATCACTTCAGATGGCGAACTTAATGGATAAGTGTTGTGTGTGTTCTGACTGCTCTCCCCACCAGCCATTCCCCAGTCTCTCTCCCTCTCCTCAGGACTCTCTATTCCTTAAGGCACAATAATATTCAAATTAGGCCAATTAATAACTCTACGATTGCCCCTACATGTTCAAGTGAAGTGTCAAGTTTCTCCCTGTAAATCAAAAGCTAGAAATGATTAAGCTTAGAGAGGAAGGCACGTCAAAAGCTGAGATAGGCCAAAGGCTAGGCTAGGCCTCTTGTGCCAATGTTAGCCAAGTTGTGAATGCAGGGGAAAAGTTTTTGAAGGAAAGTGTAAGTGCTACTCTAGTGAACCTACAAATGATAAGAAATCAGAACAACCTTGTTGCTGATATGGAGAAGGTTTGCATGGTCTGGATAGAAGATTAAACCAGACGTGAAACTCCATTAACCCAAAGTCTAATCTAGAGCAAGGGCCTAACTTTCTTCACTTCTCTGAAGGTTGAGACAGGTGAGGTATGTACAGAAGAATAGTTTGAAGCTAACAGAGGTTGGTTCATGAGATTTAAGGAAAGAAGCTGTTTCCATAATATAAAAATGCAAGGTGAAGCAGCAAGTGCTGACATAGATGCTATAGCAAGTTATTCAGAAGATCTAGCTAATTGATGAAACTGGCTCAAACGTTTTAAACAGGGGGCCAGTTCACTGTCCCTCAGACTGTTGCAGGGCCGTTGGAGAGTGTGGCGCACATTCCACACATGCGCACTGTGGGCTCCTGACGAATTGGCTGCTAAGCAGGACAGGCAGTGGTGGCAAAAACTCCAGGCGGGCTGGATAAATATCCTTAGAGGGCAGCATGTGGCCTGTGGGCCACAGTTTGAGGATCCCTGGGCTATACTAAACAACAGATCTTCAGTGAAGATGAAACATCCCTAAGCTGGAAGAAGATGCCATCTAGGACTTTCATAGCTAGAGCAGAGAAGTCAATGCCTGGCTTCAAAATTCAAGAGACAGTCTAACTCTCTTATAGGGGCTAATGTAGCTGGTGACTTTCTGTTGTGGCCAATGCTCATTGACCACTCCAAAAATGCTAGGACTCTTAAATTATGCTACATTTACTCTACCTGTGCTCTGTAAGTAGAACAACAAAGCCTGGGTGACAGCACATCTGTTTATGGCATGGTTTGCTGACTATTTTAAGCCCCCTGTTGAGACCCGATCAGAGGAAAAGATTTCTCTTAATATATTACTATTCCTTAATAATGCACCTAGTCACCTGAGAGCTCTGATGAAGATGTACAAGTAGATTAGTGTTGTTTTCATGCTGGCTAACACAGCACCCATTCTGTAATTCATGGACCAAGGAGTTATTTTGTCAAGTCTTATTATTAAAGAAATACATTTCATAAAGCTATAGCTGACAAAGATAGTGATTCCTCTGATGGATCTGGGCAAAATAAATTAAAAACCTTCTGAAAAGGATTCACCATTCTAGATGCAACCGGGAGGAGGTAAACATATCCACATAATAGGAGTTTAGAAGAAATTGTTCCAATCCTCATGATGACTTTCAGAGGTTCAAGACTTCAGTGGAGGAAGTAAGTGCAAATGTGGTGGAAATAGTTAAGAGAACTAGAATTAGTAGTAGAGCCCGAAGATATGACGGAATCACTGCAATATCACCATAAAACTTGAATGAATGAGGAGTCTCTTCTTATGGATGAGCAAAGAAAGTGGTTTCTTGAACTAGAATCTACTCCTGGTGAAGATACTGTGAACACTGTTAAAATAACAACAAACGATTTAGAACCTGGCATAAAACAGTGGCAGGGTTTCAGAAGACTGACTCTAGTTTTGAAAGAGGTTCTACTGTGGGTAAAATGGTATCCAATAGCAAGGCATGCTACAGATGAATCCTTCGTAAAAGCAAGAGTCAATCGATTCAGCAAATTTTATTGTTGTCTTATTTTAAGAAATCGCTTCAGCAACCCCTACCCTTTTCAGTCAGCAGCCATCAGCATGGAGACAAAAGTCTCCACCAGCCAAAACATCACAACTCCCTGAAGCCTATGAAAATTGTTAGTGTTTTTTAGCAATAAAGTATTTTTAGTTAAGGTATATACATTGCTTTTTTAGATGTAATGTAATTTCAGACTTAATAGACTATAGTGTGCACATAAGTTTTATACCTACTGTGAAACCAAAACAAAATTGTATGGCTTGTGATATTCGCTTTATTGCAATTGTCTAGAACTGAACCCCGAATGTCTTTGAGGTTTGCCTGTATTCTGTTTCTCTGAATAAATGTAGCATACTGCTATATTTGGCACTCTTTTATTCCCTCAACTCTGTCAGTAAATGTTTACCGTTGCTTCTATAAAGATGTCATAAATTTCTGTAAGGTTTCAAGTTAGGTACATTTTAGACATTGTTGCTATTGTGAATGGTATATTTTCCATTTCACACCTCTTATTTATTTTGGTGTTATTGTGCCTGGCTTTTACTGACTACACATTCCAATCCAGATTTTTGGTTCCATATGCCCATATCTCTTGTATTTTTCTACACGTTATTGGGGATGTTTATAACATTTCACAATCATGTACATTTATTTGTATTTTGCCATATGGAAATTCCATTCTTATATAATTTTGCTAAAAGTTATTACCTCGAATTTATGCAGAACTTATATCAAGGGCTTCTACTTTATCCCTGCACACGATCATGAATTTTTTTCTCTCTTATCTCTTATTGTAGTGAATAACTCTATACTACTTCTTTTACTAATGTGATATAATCTTTGTATTATTTGGACACAACCTGATTCTTTATTAATTTACTACTATATTGGATATCCTATGGAATTGTTTGTGGTATTTGTTTTTGAGTGTGTTTTACTTAAGTATTCCTTTTTAAGGCATCCTTATCTGGTGTTTGTATCAAGGAGAGCTACTTCGTTAAACGTGGATGAGTGATTTCTTATTTTTATACAGTTTGAAACAGTTTATTTAATATGGTGATTAGTTTTTTCTCCCCATTTGATGCAACAAGCCTGAAAACCTGGCTGGTCTGAAAGAATCCTAAAGTTGTATTGGGTTTTAATTACAGTTCAGTTAAGTTTTCTAATTTTGTGAGCCATTTTAGTCATTTATATTTGATAATTATCTTCTATCTCAATTGGGTTTCTAAATTTAAAGACATACTTACAATAAAATAATTTTATCCTTGAAATTCCCAAACATATACCATAGTACAGAAAATACAATAATGAAGCCAGTATACCTGGCACTCAGTAAAAACAGTCCTCAATAGTTATAGTAAGAAGCTTGATCTGATAAAGATTTATTTTTTTGTTGGTTTATTTTTAAGACCACTCTAGAAATGACACTGTATGTCAGAAATTGTCCAATTAGAAGATACAGAATGTCTGTTATCTCCTCTGCAGTGATGTTGGTAGTCATTGAGGATCTTCACTCCCATCAATTAATCCACTAGGGGCTACAGAATGATAATTCTATCATTCCTTCCTCTATACTTAGAACCTTCTCTTTTTTTTGCTCTACTATTTGTTATCCTGATGTAATGGTAAATGTATTTATTATATTCTCTTATATTCTTTAAATCTCTCTAGAGGTATATTTTGTAGAATTTTATAATATTAAAATAATATCACTTATTTCTACTTCTTTCTTTTATGATTGATAAAACCTACAAAAAGAGTTTTATGTAAATATAGTGTTATAAAAAGGAATACTATGCTCTAGCTCTAACCAAGAAAATATAAGATGTGCTATATCACCATTGTTTCTTAGAGCTGAATAGTACTCCATGGTATACATATACCACATTGAACCCATACTACTAAGTGAAGTATCCCAAGAATGGAAAAACAAGCACCAGATATATTCTCCAGCAAACTGGTATTAACTGAGTAGCACCTAAGTGGACACATAGGTACTACAGTAATAGGGTATTGGGCAGGTGGGAGGGGGGCGGGTATATACATACATAATGAGTGAGATGTGCACCATCTGGGGGATGGTCATGATGGAGACTCAGACTTTTGGGGGGAGGAGGAGAAAAGGAATACTATATAAAAGGTGTTTTGTGTTATTATCCAAAACCTGCCTTTTATTAGTTGATGCTACTGTCTTCTAATTCATCATTCTTGCACTTAGATTCATTATTTTCTACATCCTGATTATTTAGGCTTAATATGCTACTATTTCTGTAGCTCTTGAATTATTTGGATGTTTTAAGCATTTCTTTTTCTTATAATACCATTTTAAGATTTAATATCTTTCTGAGTAGCCTGCAGGCTGTTTCTGGTAGGCAATATGGTGGAGCTTTATCTGTAGTGTTCAAAATTTTTTAAAAGTTGAATAAATATCTCCAATATACTCTTAGAATTTTTTAAGACATGTGTGTTGTGTACATATATATTTGACAGAATATGACAGAGTTGAGTTTTTCCTAGAAATAAAATCAAGGTTCCAAATGAGAAAATTGGTCAATATAATTGGCAAACTGTAAGAATCAAAGATTATCCAGAAAACAGAAACCACCCTAAATGGAGGAAATTCATTACTCAAGAAGTCAAGCAAGGATAGTCAAGCAAATAATACTTAGCAACTTGAGGAAGATTCTTCCCCCTCTAGGGCATAGGAACCAAGAGAAAAGGTATTATTACTTGAGACTAGGAGTTCTGGTCAACAGGATAAGGAAACGAGGTTGATCAATATGAAGGAAATCGTAGCCATTAATATAGCCATTGAAGAAGAAGCCACCTGAGGCAGAGAGGAAGGTGGTGAAAAACTCTGCACATTCCCTTCCTCCTGGGATCTTATATCCCGCTGTTACCATCTTTGGCTGAATTGAGCTGGCATCCAGGTGTTGGAAGGAACAGAGCATGAAAAATAGAATTCAGACATTATGTAATGGAGAACAGAGGAGAGGAAGCTTGAAGAATAGATCTGAGGGTAAATAGGTCCAGGGCTAGCATACCTCATGGGCAGAGTAGATGAGAAAACTGATATCTAAATTGATACAGAATAATGTTTTATCAAATTAATATTCATTCATGCTGAAAATAATATGTTATCAGACTAGGAAAGAATATCTACAACAACAACAACAGTAAACTTCAAACATAATTTGGAAACTTTGAAAGGTTTTGCTTTAAAATCAAAAAATAAAAGGGTGCTTGCAATCACTATTTCCATTTAACTTTTATTCTTTTTAATTATTATAGGTATATACTAGTTGTACATCTTTATAGGATACATGTGATGTTTGGATCCTGGCATACAATGTGAATTAATCAAATCTGAGAAGCTGGGGTATCCATCACTTCAGGCATTTATCATTTCTTTGAGTTAGTAACATTCCAATTCCACTCTTTTAGTTATTTTAAAGTGTTTCCTAACTTACTGTTATTACAGTCCCTGAGTTTTATTATAAAATATTGTTCATTCTCTCTAACAACATTTTTGTACCCATTAACTATCCACATTTTATCCCATCTCACCACTACCCTTCCCAGCCTCCAGTAACCATTCTTCTAATCTCTGTCACCATGAGATCTATTGTTTTAATATGTAGCTTCTACATGTGGGAACATATGATATTTGCCTATATCACATAGGTGTGTTGTAATTCTCATTTGCTTCAAGAAACTTTTACATTTCCGACATAATGTCTTCATTGACCCACTGGTCCTTCAGGAACATATTGTTTCATTTCCATTTCTTTTTTTCTTTTCTTTTCTTTTATTATACTATGGGGGTACAGATATTTTTAAGGTTACATATATTGCCCCTGCCACCCCTTCCCCCACGGTTGTGCCAGAGTTTCAAGCATGTCAACCCCCCAGCTGGTGCACACCACACCCATTATGTATGTATACACCATTCCCTTATTCCCTCCCACACCTGCCGACTATCCAATAAATTTTTTTTTTCTTTTTGTCTTTGGCATTTTGGTTACCTTGTATATCTTTGCCTCTCCCTAGGTAGGGTTAGAGATATTCCCTTCCCTGCCACAATGCTCACCACATCCCTAGGATGTGGTCTCCCCCTCGCTCCCCCGCCCGAATCCCTGGTGAGTACTACCACCATTTGAGCACCATAGTTTTAATCAGTCAGTACCAATTTGATGGTGAGTAGATGTGGAGCCCATATTCTTGGTCTTGTGTTGCCTCCCTTTGCATAACAGGCTTTAGCTTAATCCAGGATAGCATAAGCAGTGCTAGCTCACTGTCATTTCTTAGAATGAGTAGTATTCCATTGTGAGCATATACCAAATTTTAATTGTCCACTCCTGAATTGACGGGCACTTGGGTTGTTTCCATGACCTTGCAATAGTGAATTGTGCTGCGATAAACATTCGGGTACAGATGTCTTTATAATAGAATGTCTTATTTTCTTTTGGGTAGATGCCCAACAATGCTATTGCAGGGTCGAATGGTGTTTCTATATCTAGCTGTTTGAGGTATCTCCAAATTCTTTTCCACAATGGTTGCACTAATTTGCAGTCCCACCAGCGGTGTAAGAGTGTTTCTGTCTCTCCACATCCTCGCCAGCATTTGTTGTTTTGGGATTTTTGATACAGGCCATTCTCGCTGGGGTTAGGTGTTATCTCATTTCTTTTTATAGTTTCCAATGTATCTCTTGTTATTGATTTGTAGTTTTATTCAATTTTGGTCAGAGAAAATACTTGATATGATTTCAATTTTATTAAAAAAATTTTAAGACTTGTTTTGTGGTATAACATATCATGTATTGAGAATGATACATAAACTGAGGAGAAGAATATTTATTCTGCAGCTGTTGATGAATCGTTCTGGAAATATCTATTAGGTCCATTTGGTCTATAGCACAGGTTAAGTCCAATATTTCTTTTTTGATTTTCTGGCTATATGATGCATCCAATGATGAAAGTGGGGTTTGAATATTCCAAGTATTATTATATTGGGGTCTATGTCTCTCTTTGGCATTGATAATATTTGCTTTATATATCTGGTTACTCCAGTATTGTGTACATATATATTTAGAATTGTTTTGTCCTCTTTCCGAGTTGATCCCTTTATCGTTATATAATGACCTTATTTTTCTCATTTTACAGTTTTTGTCTAGAAATCTATTTTATCTGATAGAAGTATAGCTACTTTTGCCCTTCTTTGGTTTCATTTGCATGGAATATCTTTCTCCATCCCTTTATTTTCAGTCCATCTGTGTCTCTATAAGTGAAGTGAGTTTCTTTCAGACAAAGGAAGGCAGGAAGGATGTAGTAGTTGGCTCTTATTTCTTTTATTCATTTAACAACTCTATGCCTTTTGATTGTAGAGTTTAGTTCATTCACATTCAATGTTATTTTTGATAGGAAAGGACTTACCACTGCCAGGTTGTGTTTTGATCTCTGGTTATTCTGTGGTCCTCTCTTTCTTATTACTTCCCTCTGTCTTCCTTTATGTAAAAGTGATTTTTCTCTGGTAGTGTGTTTAATTTCTTGCTTTTCATTCTTTATGTATCTGTTGTAGTTTTTTTTAAATTTGAAGTTACCATGAAGCTTGCTAAAAACATTTTATAATCAATTATTTTAGACATATGATAACTCTGCTTACAGTAAACAAACAAGCAAAGAGAAATCTAAAAGGAACTCTACATTTTAACTCCAGTCCCTTGATTTTTGTCTTTTTGTTGTTTCCATTTATATCTTTTCATACTAGCTTTTAAAAAGTTGGTATTCTTATTTTTGATAGATTTAGCTTTTAGTCTTTCTACTCGTTGTATAAGTGGTTTATGCACCACAATTACAGCAACAGAGTGTTCTGTGTTTGTGTAATTACTGTTACCAGTGAGTTTTATACCATCAGATGATTTCTTATTGTTCATTAACATCCTTTTCTTTTAGATTGAAGAACTCCTTTTAGCGTTTCTTGTAGGACAGGTCTGGTGTTAATGAAATCCTTCAGCTTTTGTTTGTCTTGAAAGGTCTTTATTTCTCCTTCATGTTTGAAGGATATTTTTGCTAATGTAATATTCTAGGATTAAGGTTTTTTTCCTTTAGCACTTTGAATATGTCATTGCCTTCTCTCCTGGTCTGTAATGTTTCCACTGAGAAGTTTGCTGCCAGACATATTGGAGCTCCTTTATATGTTAATTTCTTTTCCTTTTTCCTTACTTTGCTTAGGATCTTTTCCTTATCTGTGTCCTTTAGTAGTCTGTTTGCTTATTAAATGCCTTAGAGTAGTCTTGTTTGGATTAATTCTGCTTGGTTTTCTGTGACTTTCTTGTACTTGAATATTGATATATTTTTCTAGGTCCATAGAGCTCTATGTGATTATTTTTATGAATAAATTCTCTATCCCAGTATCTCTGTATACCACGTCCTTAAGGCAGTAACTCTTAGATTTGCCCTTTTGAGGCTTTTTTATATTCTTTTATATTCTTTGTTCTTTTTCCCCTTCCTAGTGTGTATTTTCAAACAGCCTGTCTTGAAGCTTCCTAAATCTTTCTTCTGATTGATCAATTCTGCTATTGAGAGACTCTGATACATTTCTCCATTTCTCAATTGAATTTTTCAGCTCCAGAATTTCTGCTTGATTTTTTTTTTATTCAAATCTCTTTGTTCAGTCAATCTGATAGTCTTTTAAATTCCTTCCTTGTATTGTCTTGAAGTTAACTGAGGTTCTTCAGGACAGCTATTTAAATTCTTTGTCTACAATGTCACCCATTTACATTGCTCCAGGATTGGTCACTGGTACCTTATTAAGTTTGTTAGGTGAGGTTGTGTTTCCTGGGTATTGTTGATGGCTGTCTGATGTTCATTGATGTCTAGGCATTGAAGACTTAAGTATTGATTTTGATCTTCACAGTCTGGGCTTGTTTGAACCGTTCCTCCTGAGAAGGCTTTCTAGGTATTCCAAAGGAATTAGTGTTGGGATCTAAGCCTTTGGTCACTGCAGCTGTATCAACACTGGGGTGCCCCAAGCCCTAAATATATAGAGAACCCTGAAGACTCCTCTAAAAATCTAGTACTGATAAATAAATTCAATAAAGTTTCAGGTTACAGCTTCAACATACTAAGTCGCACTAACAATGAACTATCCGAAAAATAAATTAAGCAGTTTCTTTTACAGTAGCATCAGAAAAATATTTAGTAGGAAATTTAACCAAATAAGTGAAAGAGTTCTATACTGAAATCTATAAAACATTAAAGAAAGAAATTCACAAGTAAGTGGAATGATATTCCATGTTTATGGATTAGGAAATTAATATTGACACAAGTAAGTGGAATGATATTCCATGTTTATGGATTAGGAAATTAATATTGTTAAAATGCCCATACTACCTAAAGTGATCTACAGATTTAGCACAGTCCCTATGCAAATTCTAATTTTATTTTTCCACAGAAATAGCAAAAGCAATCCTACAATGCCTATGGAATCAGAAAAGCCCTTAATAGCCATATCCATCTTAAGCAAAAAGAACAAAGATGAAGGACTCACACTCTTTGATTTCAAAACGCGTTATAACACTATTTTAATCAAACAGAGTGGTAATGGGCTAAAACCAGATACATTGAGCAATGTAACAGAATACAAAGCTCAGAAATAATTACAACATTTACAGTAAATGAGTTTTTAACAGCAATGACAAAAGCACACAATGGGGAAAGAGAAGTCTCTTCAATAAATGGTATTAGAAAAACTGGTTATCCACATGCAAAAGAATTAAATTAAACCCTTATTTCACACCATATACAATAATCAACTCAAAAATAGGTAAATGACTTAAATGTATGAGCTGAAAATTATAAAGCTCCTAGAAGAAACCATAGTGGAAAAGCTCAGCAACACTGGTCTGGGCAATGATTGCTTAGAATGGACTTCTTCGAAAGCAGAGGCAACTAAAGCAAAAGTCAACAAATGTGATTGTATCAAACTAAAAAGCTTCTGCACAGCAAAGTAAACAATTGAATCAATAGACATCCCACAGATTGAGAGAAAATATTTGCAGACCACATATCTGATATGGGGCTAATATTCAAAATATATAAGGAAATCAAACAACTGAACATCAATTTAAACCAAAACTTGATTTTTAAAAGTGGGCAAAGGATCTAAACAGACATTTCTCAAAGGAAGAGATATGAGAGGACAACAGATATATGAAAATATACTCAGCACCTCTAATCAGGGAAATGAAAATTGAAACCACAATAACATATTGTATCACCTACCAACCCTTAGAATGGCTATTATCAGAAAGACAAATAAAAACAAGTGTTGGCCAGGTTCAGTGACTCATGCCTATAATTCTAACACTCTGGGAGTCTGAGGTGGGAGTACTGGTTGAGCTCATGAGTTAGAGACCAACCTAAGCAAGAGCAAGACCCCATCTTGACTAAAAATAGAAAAATTAGCCAAGTGTCATGTGGCACATGCCTGTAGTCCCAGCTACTTGAGAGACTGAGGCAGGAGGATCACTTGAGCAGAGGAGTTTGAAGCTGCAGTGAGCTATGATGACACTACTGCTCTCTACTCAGGCAACAGAGTGAGACTCTGTCTCAAAAAAGGAAAAAAACTAAAACAAAAACAAAAAACAAGTGTCGGTGAGAATGTTTAGAGAAAGGAACAATTGTGTACTGCTGGTGAGAATGCAAATCAGTGCAGTCATTTTAGAAAATTGTATAGAGGTTCCTTAAAATACTACAATTAGAATTACCATATGACCCAGCAATCCCATCCCTGAGTATATATACAGAGGAAGTGAAATCAGCATGTCAAGGCGATATCTGCATTTTCATGTTCATCTCAGCACTACACACAATAGCCAACACATGGAAGTGACCTAAGTGTTCTTCAAGGGATGAGTAGATAAAGAAAATGTGGTATATATACACAATAGAATACTATGCAGTTTTTAAAAGAAAGAATTCCTATCATTCATGACAACATGAATAGAATTGGAGAACATTATGCTAAGTGGAATAAGCCAGCTACAGAAAGATAAATACTGTATGATCTTCCCTATATGTGATATTTTAAAAAGTTGATCTCATGGAATCAGAGAGTAAAAGGTGCTGGGTGGAGAGGAAGGGATGGGGGATGAAGATATGTTGATGAAAAGGTACAAAGATTCAGTTAAACTGGTAGAATAAGGGTTAGTGATCTATTGCACTGCATTGTAACCACAGTTAATGGTGATATATTGTATATTACAAAATAGCTAAAAAATGTTTAATGTCTTCACCACAAAAAGATAAGTTTGTGAGGTGATGATTTTGTTAATTTCCTTGATTAACTCTTTCTACAATGTATACATAGATCAAAACATTACATTGTATTTCACAAATATGTCAAATTACTATTTGTCAATTAAAAATACATTTTAAAATACTATGGCAATTACAAATTATGGTAGATTTGCAGAGGTAAGCAAATAGATTAATCAAACTGAATAGAGTGTCCCCAAAGAGACTCAATTATACTTGGATCTCTTATTATTATATTAAAAATGCTATTTCAGGGAAATGGAGAAAGAATATTATTTTTACTAAAATAAGACAGTGGAATGACTGGATATACAAACTGGGAAAAAATGCACTGAAACACTTTCTCACACTAAATGTTAAAATGGATTCTAAGAGGAGTTAAATTTTTCCTTTAAATATTTTATGATACAATTGTTTTAAACTTACATTATGGTGTAGAGGAGCCAAAAGAATCTTTGTATATACTATCAACTAAAGTGACAAGAGTATTGGTCAAGTAGGGCATAAGGAATGACGATACTGGTTTAATTCAAGATGTATCGTAGAACCAGTAAGAATAGCTCACCAGAAAGATAAGCCATAGCCATTTAGAAAGCAATACCTTTTGTAAAACAAAATCAAAAAGGAAAAGGCACTTACCCTGTAATGCTCCCATATTTCCAGTAAAGAAGGAAAATAAATTTTATAAAGATAATTGAGCACATTATAGATTTGTATAAGGTCTTAGAGAAATAAATGTATTGTTCCTTTAACCTCTGTAGTCTATAGCCATGCAACTATTCTGATTTTTTACCTTGGTACCATTATCTGTAATTGTTTTTCTCTATAGTTGATCTATAATCTGATTTTATCCTTCCTCTCTTTCTATTCCTCTAGTACACGAGTCTATATCCATTCCTCAAGGTTTTCAGGACACCACTACTATATTCTCTAGTCAATAACAGGAAAACTAGAGTAATTTGTTCCATTGGAGACCTCCATAATTATTTAATATTTGGATAGTTTGCTGGCAGCTTCAGAAACTAAAGAGCAATGAAAAGCTGATAATTTATTACAATTTTTCTCTTCTGTTGCAATAATATTTTCACCACCCCCTTTTTCTTGTGGCATTTACTTTAGAAGAATTGTAAGTATAAAATCTGTTTATCTTTAAAAAGCAAAATAGGGCAGGACGAGGTGGCTCATGCCTGTAATCCTAGCACTCTGGGAGGTGGAGGCGGGAGGATCGCTCAAAGTCAGGAGTTAGAAAGCAGCCTGAGCAAGAGCAAGACACCTTCTCTACAAAACGTAGTAAAATTAGCCAGGTGTGATGGTGGGCACCTTTAATGCCAGCTACTCAGGAGGCTGAGGCAGGAGGATCACCAGAACCCAGGAGTTTGAGGTTGCTGTGAACTATGATTAGGGCACTGCACTCTATCTGGGGAGACAGAGGGAAACCCTGTCTCCATTAACAACAACAACAACAGAAAAGCTAAGTAGGCCTATTGCTAGTTTGACAACCCAAGGTTGTTTTTCCTTTGGATGAAAGCAATTAGCTAATACAGAAAGCCACCCCAATTCCTAGGTGAAGTTAAGAAGAAATATATGCGACAAATGGTGCCATCAAATCCTCTTACTTGCAGAAGAAGTGTTTTTTATGTTATGAATATACATTTAATAGGTTGTATCTGAGTGTGGGTAGGCCTGTGACTTGCTCCTAAATAATAAGTTATAGTAAAGGTGATGAGCGTCACTCAAATGATTACATTTTGGGGAAATTATTAGGAACAAAATATCCTCTTAACTCAAAAATTCCTCTCTACAAAATACATGTCGAATAAGAAAAAACAATTCATACTTAGTAAGGAAAGACTCCTTGAAAAAGGATTATTGCAAAGGAGGAAAGGTACTTTGGGAATAGGCTATATAATTGAGTGAGATTCATTCTGTCTTTGCTAATTCTTTAGTTAGCAGATTGTCTGTTATGTGCATCATATTCCAGTTTAATGATTATTTAATAATAAAACTTTTATTTTCTTATATATAATATTATAATGCTTACATCACATTGAATTTTATATAAGCCTTGCGATCTTGGAAAACAGTGAAGATTAAGAAATCTCCCTTCCTCCACCCTCTGCCCCCTTACTTTGTGTTCCAGCAGAAGAAGAACTTCTGGTAGAACACACTCTTCCCCGCATGGCTTCCATGAGAATCATGGATGTTCCTCTTGTTTACTGGTAACAAGGTCAGACACAGATCCTCAATATTCCCTTTCTTTGCCTTGTGCATGGTTAACTGAACTGCTTGTCTCTGCTAATCAATGTAAATAAAACGTTCCCTGACCAAACTTTGGTTCAGCTTCTCTTTTTCCTCCAGTCTCTGAACTTTGTCCCAGCCTGACCTGAGCCAGAAAACAACCCTTCTTGAGAATAGCTTTGCCTCTATGTAAAAATTCTCTAATCAACTATCAAATCACACCACCCTTTCATCCAGCTTCCTCACACACCTGGTTCTTTCTAGCCTTGTTCACTCTTGTCTATAAAAGAAAAAATCTTAATTGTGAGTATACGTGGTGTTTGCTCTTTTCATTCTTTAGATACTTCACTTAGGATAATGGTCTCCAGTTCCATCCAGATTGTTGCAAAAGGCATTAAATCATCCTTCTTCATGGCAGATAATATCTATAGTATATATACACATACCACACTTTTATTTATTTATTTAAATAAACTTTTTGAAATAAATTTTATTTCAGGATATTATTGGGGTACAAACATTTTGGTTACAAGTAGTGACTTTGCCTCTCCCAGGCCAGGGCTAGAGGCATGCCCTTCCCCCATACACTGGGCACCACATCCATTAGTTGTGAGTTTACCTATGGCCTATGGCCCCATCTGACTGGCAACCAGTGAGTATTACTACCATGTGAGCACCTTACTGTTGATCATTTAGTACCAATTTGATGGCGAGTACATGTGGTGCTTATTTTTCCATTCTTGTGATACCTCACTTCGAAGGATGGGCTCAAACTCTATCCAGGATGATGTAAGAGGTGCTAGAACACCATTGTTTTTTTTGTGTGTGTGTAATTGAGTAGTATTCCATGGTATACATATAACACATTTTATTAATCCACTGATGCTTTGAAGGGCACTTGGGTTGTTTCTACATCCTTGCAGTAGTGAACTGTGCTGCCAGTAAACATTGGAGTGCAAATGTCTTTATTATAGAATGTCTTTTGTTCATTTGGGTAGATGCCTAGTAGTGGGATTGCTGGATCAAATGGTGTTTCTATTTTTAGCTCTTTGAGGTATCTCCAAATTATTTTCCACAGGGTTGTACTAATTTGCAGCACACATGTGCATATAGGGAAGTAAATCTCAATGGAAATTAAACAGGGGGTGGTGGAGAGGAAGGGATGAGGGAAACCTACCTAAGGGATACAATGAACACCATCTGGGTGATGGGCACACTTTTAGCCCTGACTCGAGAATTACAAAAGCAATCCATGTAACCAAAAACAATTGTGCCCCCGTAATACTTTGAAATAAACAAACAAAAAACGGTAAAAAAATCAGTTTACCAAATACATCATTGAAAAAAAGGAAAAACTCTTTTTGCCTAAGTCTTGAAATACTTGCAGATCTTACAGTCACAGTGTTCTCTCTATTGCCATAGTCTCCAACTCCCTATTCCAAATGTCCCTTTCCTCCCTTGCTATCATTATTTTTAAAGAAGAATCTGAATATTTTTCTGTGTGTGTGACATATTATGTGGAGAGGAAATTTTGAGTCAGCAGGATATTTTGTTTCTGATGATTTCCTCAAAACCCATAACATAATGTCATTATGGGAAGGCACACATCACCTTTACCATAACCTTTTACTTAGAAGCAAGTCACTGGCCTAACCATACCCAAACTAGGAGCACACAAAGCCATGGTCACCAGGAGGTGGAGCTCATGGGAGTCCCATGAGATTCTGTCAGGCACAGTTCATCCTCTGGACCCCAGTGTTTCATGTCCAGCTTTATGCAAAATACATTCACCCTCCTCCAACATCCCTCAGTTTTGACTCTATTACAACATGAGCCCAAAATCTAAGTCTGTTTCTCTCAATCAGGTCCAACTACAGATGATGAGTCTCTAGGGTGGAGGGTAGTTCATTAAGCATACCAGTTGGACCCAATTCATCTCTATTATAGACCTGTGAAACAAAGAGGGCAAGTCATCTGTCCTAATACATCCAGCGAACAATGGTGGCATACATGTAGGATAACATCTATAAACACTTCACTTTATTTATCTCCACTTACTGAGCCCCAAAACTTTACAACTGAATTCTTTACTATTTCCAAAGAAACACCTACTTGCTGCCATATTATGTTGTTCCAGGTCATAAAATAAGATGGAAGATTTCCAAATTTGTTTTACAGAATGACATAGCTCCTACTCTTAAACCTGATACACAGCAACAAATGTATAATTAAAGTGGTGATGCATATAATTATATTCAGAAGCTATTTATATATTCTTTTAAAATGAACATTTAGAAATTAACTGGAAAGAAAGAAAGGCAACTATGAAAGAATGAATGAAAGAAAGAGAATGCTAGAAAGCCAGAGAGAGAGAGAGAGAGAAATTTTTTGCAACAAGAATAAATGTTGTGCTATTACCTTTGTAATTAAAATATTTAAATACCTCTAACCACAAAAATAGTACCTGCGCATTATTCAGATAAAGTATCTGCTAGTTGATGCAGCAGACAAAACCTGCAACAGAATGGATTGAAACCACAAAGGTTCATTTCTCATATACATAAAATGTGATGTAGGTAGGCAGAGGTCTCCACTGACAGGTGATCCAGGGATACAGGCTGTTTCCTACATGTAGCTCTACATATGAACATGGGCTCTTGAAGGCTGATATTTCAGTGGCAAGGGCAGTCACATGGTCCTTCCTAATTACAGGTGGACTGGGCAACATAGTTGCCCCATGAGCCCAGGAAGGGGAGCAAGACACTGTTTGGATGAGCCTGTGCAGTCTCTCCCATAAACTGTTACATAATAGGTGCTTGATACAAGAGCAACTATTAGAATTTATTATGAAAACAGCTATCTTTGTTTCTTTTTAAAATTTTTTATTTTAAATGATTATGAGTACCTAATAGTTTTATATAATTATATGGTACATGAGATGTTTTGAGACTTTGAGAGATGAGGAAGAGAGCAAGAATGAGCCTCGTGATGCTGTGACTCTTGCAGATTCCTAATGATACCACTTTGGTGGACTTGGGTGACATAGGGGAGAATTCCCTGCATTACCAGGCAAAGTCTCTCACTCTCCTCCCTCACTCTCCAGGCTGGGATTCTGGAGCTGGGAGACGAGTGATGTGGGCACTGCCTCATGGCCACCTCAGCTGGCACTGCACCAGGTCACACCTGAAGCTAGTCCAGTCTTCCCCAAAGCCTGTGGTGCCCACTTCCTGGCTACCTGTCATGTTGATTCAAGGCCCAGAGGCTGTTTATTCAGCAGGGGGTGAATCCTGCCAGGACAGGGTCCTTCCCTTTAAGGCGGCATCTTTCCTTCCATCACAGGATGTGTCTTGAAATACTCTCCAGGAACTAAGGCCTGGAATCAGGGGCTTAGGAGTCCGCTTGGTACTTTATTTTCCCATGACTGATCTGGTACCCAAGCTACAAGACAACATCCTTTTTACTCTCATTTCCCTTTCCCAAGGTGGAAAGGAGCTGCACTGCCTGGAGTTGGGGTAGGGGTGACACTGGCACTCCCTTGGCCATTGCTATGGTGAATCACTGAGTCACATGCACCCAAAGTCCACTGGCCCTGAGCCAGCACAGCAATAGGAACTGCCCATTGACTTCAGACTTTGTGGCCTGTTGGCCTTTCAAATTTATTCCAGGTTCCGGACTGCTTTTGTCAGCTGGTGGAGGAGATAGCCAGAACTCAGGTTTCTACCACTGGGGCAGAGGATTGTCCTTTGGCTTGGCTGGTCTAAATACCCCCACTGTGGGCACTGGCAGAGTTCTCCCCTCTGCTGTGTTCTCCTATGACCGGGCAGCCCTGAGTTCCAATGCAAAGTCCCACAGTCACTTCATTGTCCCTCTCCTGGGCACACAGATTCTCTCTTGACCTTGTGGTGGCGCAGCCTTGCTGGAAGATATGGGAGGTGTGCAGTAGGCAAGGCAAGACTGTCTTTCCTGCCCTCTTCAGTGCCTGCTCCCCTGATATTAATATAATGTTAAAATCAGGTACTGTGATTGCTCTCCTGATATTTGGTTCTTCGGAAGGTGCTTTCCTGCATGGATAATAACTGAATTTGGTCTTCCTGTGGAGGGACAATTGCTGGAGGGTTCTATTTGGACATCTTTCCCTGCCCACTACAACCCTCTTCATTTCTTGGTGGAGTTTGTAAGGAGGCAAATTTGTCTTGCAGTTCTTCGACATCTTTGTTAGTCTCCTATATCACAGGTACTTTCAAATAAAGGATCTCATTTAATTTTCAAAGGGCCTTAGAGAATCTCAGCAGAGAGAGTTCAGTTTTTTCACTCAGGAGCACCTTTCTGCATGGACCCCAGTGCACTGAACATCAGTGGGATGATAAAGTGCTTTTTTCTATTTGTGCATAGCCACAATCTTAATTTAAGAATTCTGGAAACCTACAAATGACTGAATGTGCATTTACAGGTGCTGTTACTCAGAAGGAAAAATCAAAATTTTCCTCTGGGGCAAGTATTGACATAAGAAGCAGCAGAAGGATGGTGAATTTTTTTTAAATTTGCTGTTTTAACACAGCATGTCTGCCAAGAAGCCATTTTTCCCTTCTTAGAAGTACTCTGGGGATGGGAATTGAGGAATTTGGGCTCAGTGGATGTTTATTGTGATTTCTGTGGTCTTTGGTCATCTCAAACTAATGAGGGTGGCCTTGGTTTTTGACCATCTAGGTAAACTCAGCAATTGGCATATTTGTTCAGGGGCCAGTCTCAAATAACATACTCCCATGGTAATCAGATACCTCAACTTCACTGTCAGCAGTTCCACCAAGAAGGATGGGACCTCCAAGGGACATTTTCAAGGAGCTGAATGCTTTAAGTTGAGGGTCGGTCAAGTGATTCTGGGGTGTCTGTATCACAGAAAGCAAGGGTACGGGCTTTAGAGAAGTCAGTGAAGCCCTGGTTACCAGATGAAGTGCCAGTTTGGACATGAAGACACATCCGGGAGTACCCAGGGGAAAGGTGCTGTAATGAGAGAAGGTGCTGGTGCAAGACTCATGTGCCAACACTTGGGGAGAGTTCACTCTCAAGGAAACTGGGGGCTAGCAACAGGAGGGTACTCAGAAAATGAAGCCTACAATCCCCAACTGATGCTCTCTTCTCATATTCATCTTCCTTCTTTAGGTCTGTTTTTAGTACATTAGCTAGAGGATCCTTTCTTTTTAATCCTCTGTAATACATTTTGCAGTAGTGAGAATAATAGTGAATTAAAAGACAAAAAACCTGCTTCAGGTTAGGAGTGGAAAGGTGTGGGCTCTATAAAAATTGTGTCTAGATTAGACCAGGGTTCTAGACTCAGCTTTGTCACTTATCAGCCATGTGAACTTAAGAAAATTACGAGTTCTGCAAACATGTCTGATAAACTCAATCTTGCAGGACTGTTGGAATCTATGTAATTAATATGAAACACTTAGCAGAGTGATGGAAAATATTGGGTCTTTAACTAATGGCAATTATCCTATAATTATTTTTACCACAGATGATATCACCCTCCCCTCTAGGGAGATTAATTTTTATTAATTAAGGAGAATATGTAGCTTTCTAGGAAAATTAATACCAAAGTAGACTATAATGTTGTTTAGCAAGTAAAACTAAATAAAGTTTACCCATTTGAGGATGTTACTAAATTTGCATGTGGGGGGTGTTCTCCAGTCGGATGCAACCAAAGGTCCTCCGATTTGTGTCAAGGACCAGACTTCCCTCCCAGGTGGCTTTCTATCCAAACTACCCATTTTCATTCACTTCGTCATCATCAAATACGGAGCTCTCCCTTATAGTCTGCTAAATCATACTCAAGATAACTTAATTAAAATGCTTTTTTAAGGCATTGGGATCTGGATCTCTCACTTCAGGGCCAACAGAGCCAACACAGCAGCTTTTTGGCATTCCACTTCGAGGAAGTTTCACCCTTATTTCCCAGAAATTCCCTGGAGACTCTATGCATAAAACAATTACATTTTTCTATGTGTTCAACTGAATGCGAACAAGAGCACAGGATACCATCCATGTCTGCCCCGGGAGGAGGTTTTCCTCTGGTTTATTGATGATACCGTAGTAACTCTTAAGAGCAAGTTTTCACTCTAGGGTTTTGTCTTTCAACACTGACACACACACCCTGAGTGTCTGGCCTTTGTTCACCAGTTCCATAGCTTCATCTGGTCCACCACCCACTTTAACTTGAAATTATGTCTTGCTAAGGGACTCATTGTTTCCAGAAGGCTCAAAGGGCCTTTCCTCAGGAAATTTGCACTTTATTGTTTTCAGCCAGACCCTCCCATGCACTTTCCTCAAACCCCTGTCTACCTCCTTAGTCCTTCATCTTACTTGTCCTTTAGGTTTTAGAATTATTTCACCATTTTCCCTGTATGATTACTGCTCCTTGACTATAAAAGTCTAAGCATGGGTGGCTGTTTGGTATCCTAGTTTCCCCATATCTAACAAAATGACTTTCAAAAAGCATGCACAATTAATATTTGGGGAATAAATGACCCAGTCAGCATAAATTTTAATTCATAAACACTTTATTTTTTCCTAAATTCATTAATAAGTTAAGCCAATCCAGGTAGGAATATTTTATTTTTATAGAACAGACTAAAAAGGGTGAAGGAAACCAAGAAATGAACACATATAACATTTTTCTCCTCTAGTTTTTTGATACTACCAATTTTGCTGCTAAATTCTTTCACATTTTTAAGAAAATGCCTCTTCTAATGTCACGTGTTATGTTCTGATTCACCAAATATGAAAGAAGGTTTCCCACTTGTTTAACAAAATAACAAAACTCCTACTCTTAAACGGCAGAAAAAGAAAAAAAAATGTGTAACCAATGTCATTAATTTAGATTCTGAACTTACTGGAACCTTAAGTTATAAGAAACAACATTTGAAATATAACAGAAAAGGAAGAAACAGAAAGCTAAACCTCAAAGTTATCCATATAGAACAAGAACACAAAGATGATATATACTGTGTTTCCTGCAGGGCCACCCAGGCCATTCACTACTTTGAATATTGATGGCCCTTTTCTTCCACAAAGAAAATAATCTTCAGACTTCAACATTTGAAATGTATCCTAGAAGAGAAAAAAAAAAAAGAAAGGTAAAACTCCAGTTACCAATATACAACAGGAACACAAAGATGACATACACTCATTCCCTCCCTCCCCAGAATGGCCCTCCACTATTAGAATGTTTACAGACCTTTTCAACTAAAGCCTGAAGAAACAGCCTCAGATTTCACTTAGCACGGGAGAAGCTGCTGGGCGTGGTCCTGGAGCGTGCATTGGCCATGGCAGCGGTACGAGCCCTGGCTGCAGCTCTGGCTCGGGCTCTCTCTTCCTCATCTCTCAAGGCCTCTTCATACCAGGATGGGAAGGCACTCGGGACGGTATTATGGATCTTGGCTAAAAACTCCAGGACCCTCATCTTGCTTGTTTCAGCGTGAGCTCTTGGACCCCACAGGAACTCATAGCATGGGGGATCACTATTGGGCACCTGCTGGCACTCCAGGTACTTTAGCTGCACCAAATCTTCGGTGATGACCTTCCTGGGGTCGCCATAGATGAAATGCTTCCTATCAGCATATACACCCATCACATTCAGCACTGCCCAGATCTCTTCTTCGGGGGCACAGTTGCCTTGCATGAAGATCACACCCAGCGCAATCATCAGGAGGCCGGTCTTGGAGGCCATGTTCTCTTCATCACTCACTGCTGCATCAAGGCTGAGGTCTAGTTTGCTCACAAAAGCATAGCAGTGTCTGATGGGATCGATTTCCTTCAAGTCAACACCAAAGGCCAGCTCCATGTGCTCAGAGGCTCTTCTGAGGATCTCATTGAAGTGACACTTGTAGTTCTTGGTAACAAACTTCAGCATCTCTGCTTTTGTAATCGGCTCTTTGTTTTGATACTTCTGCATCAGGAACTGCACCAACACAACCACTTTCTTGTTTAAAGGATCTTTGTAGAAGTTTTCAATTCCCCTTGGGAGATCAAGGCTTTTGTCATCTTGGCTGTTGTCACCTTCATTTGAATCAGTGCACGGAACAGCTGCAGTAGTATTGGTGGTGGATGAGGTTCCCTGAAGGACCTTCGGAATTGTAGGCATTTCAGAAGCAGGCAAATTCTCAGAGCTGCCTCCAGAGAGAACACAGGCAGGAGAGGGGGACTCTCCCTCTGCTGCAGTGGCCTGAGCACCTCCCAGGTCCCGGTTCTCACCACGGGCCTGGCGGCGCTTCTCACGAGCACGGAGCTTACTCTTTTGACCACGAGGCATGATTACCCTGGTCGGGGACAGCAAGCAGTAACGTAGGCAGCTGGGTTGATGAAGAGGTCACCCTAGAAGATGGAGGAGGAGATATTGTACACAGCCCTGGTAGAGAGATTCTACCTTGGCTCTAAGAATGGCTGCCTCTGTTGGTTCTCCTGAGGGCACTGCTTTGGGAAGTCACAAGGCACGGGTGAGGTGGGACTCTGTTCTGAGGTAGCTTGTCACATCAGTTCTAACTCAGAATATTAATTTTACTGCCCAACAGTCCTGTGGCTCCTCCCTCTGCTAACCTGAGCCTGTCCCGTTGAGATCATGGCTTCCCACCCATCCCACAGATGCCCAGAGGAAACAAAAGGACGCCAGTGGCCTTAGGCCTCACAGCTGGGCGTCGGTCCGCCGAGGGCTGGGAGTGGGAACAGGGCCGGGCGGAGCAGGGAGGATCTCTGCGGGGCCGCCTCTGTTCTGGGAGAAGCCTGTCCCCGAAGGTCTAGCAAAGGGTACTCACCTTGACACCTGCCCGTTCCTGGGATTTCTTGCTCCGGCCACACCTCTCAGATGAAGGCCTCACCCCCAACAGTCTCCTGAGGCGGAAGTCAGAAGAGGCTACTTCCGGCCACGCCCACAAGCTGCCCCCCACCCCCACCCCCAGGACAACAGCAGAAGCAGAACTCTAGCAGTTCTCTGTTTGGGGGACAGAAGGTTTGTTGAGAACTCACATAGGGTCCTTTCTTTGTCTTTTCGCAGGCGATGAGACTTCTCTCTCTGCTGAACTACTCAGTCAGCAAAGACCAAGGATTTCATTTCCCTGAGAGTCCAGAGTAGGGAGTAAGGTGGATCCTGAGCCCAGAAGCCATGCCCGTGACCTCCCAATATTGACAGTAGGATGGAGCTCTGCAGGGTCCCCATTGTTGGGTAAATAGTGCCCTCAGAATCCTCACTCAGTGCCTTTCTTTGACTCCTTGTAGGTGCTGGGCTACCTCCTCTCTGCTAACTTGAGGGCAACCCATCAGGTAAGGCATTAATTCTCTAAATATGGAGAATTGACATCTATACAATTTTGTGTTCACCATGAATAAACATAGCATATTGCTCCCTTTGGAACAGATTTTATGTAAGTCTATCAGAAAATTTTTATGTTTATTTCAATAAAGTTTGTGTATATTTTCATTAAGACTCTTTGAAGGTATATTTTGGATGTTGCTGCTCTTTTGAATGGGATATTTTCCATTACATTTTCTCATTAATACTTTTTTGTGTGATTAGATTCCTGATTTTACTGTAGTGATCTTCTGCACCACACTTTTGAATTTCCTTATACATTTGAACTTTTTGTGTGCTGATGTTTGTAGAATTTTTAATTAGATGATCATATTACCTCTTTATTTTCATTTTTCATAACTTTTCTTTGGTATTCTTGTATATACTGGCGGTGCCACCCAGTTCAAGTTTGACCAGTAGAGTTGCCATTATACCACTGTGTCTTTTTCTGGACTATCAGGAATGCTGCTAACATTCCATATTTATGTATGTTTGCTGTTGATTTTATGATATGGAAATTCCATTTTAATGAAGTTTGCTAACATTTCTTAACATGAACTGGTGTTGAATCATTACCAAAGGCTTGTCCTTTATCCCTACACGTGATCAGATGCTTTCTCTTCTCTGTTACCATAGTGGATTCCAATTCACATTTTTTCTAATGTAATTTGATCTTTACATTTCTTAGACATAGCCCATTTCCCAGTTGCTTCAGTGCTGTATTATTCACTGCTGTATTAAATATGCTATAAATTTGTTTAGAATATTTGTCTGTGTATGAGTGAACTTGGCTCAAATGTTCTTTTCTTGGAGCATCCTTATCTAGTTTTTTATCAATGACAGCTAGCCTGTTAAAGTGATCAAGTATTTTCATATCTTCTTTTCTGGTTTGTAAGACTTTTCTTAATGTGTTGATGAGTTTTTCCTTCAGCATTTGGTGTAATGGGCTTCCAAACCTGGCTGGTCTTGGAAGACTTTGTGGGTGCCCAGGGCTGGACTACAGTTTCAGTTAGTATGGTGTAATTAAAGTTTTCTATTTCTTTATCAGCATACTACTAATTTATATTTTTGTTAAAATTGTTCTATTTTACTTGAGCTTTTAAATTTAAGGGCATAATATTTATAATAAAGTCATTTTATTATGTAAATTCTCAAGCATATAAACATTACAGAGTATAGAATAATAACCCAATGTGCTTGACACTGAGCACGATAATCTTCAGTAGTTATAGGGAGAACCTTGTTCATATTAAGGTTTATTTATTTATTCATCTGTTCGTTGGAATGACCACTGCAGAGGTGATGCTATGCACTTCCATTAGGAGATGCATAGTGTGGGTTGTTACCTTTGTGGTGATGTTGCAGTCACACTCAGGATCATCACCCTCACCCATTAATCTATTAAGGGCTGCAGAATTGTAATTCTCAAATTCTATCATAACTTTAGAGATTATTGGCTAAAATGTATCTATCAGGAGAATAATTTGTTAACGTCCATTTGGTTTTCTGACAATTGGCTCATTTTACTGCCCAGAAAGATAACAAAAACTAAATCTCCCTTTCTCTCAATAATATCAGAAAACTCTTTATTCCAAAATTTTAAAATATATATTTTTATAATTTTCACTAACAAAAAATCTTGCTTAAGAATGATACAAGTTAATAACTGATCAAATAATTTAACTATTATTAAAGATTATTAATGAAAAGTTTGGAATAATCATTGTTCAGGCCCTAGTCTTTGTAACATGATATATTACTTGTGCCTACAGATAGTTATAATTTTAGAAAACATAGATATTTTACTGTGAATTTAAAGCTACATTTATTTGAAGGAATTTAGTTTCTATGTTTTTCTTCTACATAGCAAAGCAGTCAATGTGCCAGTTGGGTTTTATTATTATCTTTATAAATTCTAATGTGAATATGTTAAGCGATATGAGTGCTGTTATTATCTTAGTTTGTATGCATGTAGACCTAAAAGATGAATTAGAGCACTCTTCCTTCTGGATTCACAAACTTATTCAAAATAGGGTTGTTCCAGTGGACTTTATATCAAGATTTTTTCATTAATGTGTGACTACAAAAATATTCATTTGTTTGAAGTATTATGCTAATATGTAGTCTCAATTTATAAAGGAAATTTTCCAACCTCTCAACTTACTTGTTAGTAAATTAAATATTTAGATTTTTCACTGAATATTTACTTATTGAGCTTGTAACCTTTGGAACACACCTGGTAATGTAAAATTTTGTAGATCAAAGGCATTCCACTGTGGGTAAGGAGTTTTAGGTTCTTGTACTGGTTTGAATGTGTTCCCCAAAATTCATGTGTTGAAAACTTAGTTCTCAATGTAACGATGTTGAGTGGTGTGACCCACATTTACTCACCATCAAATTATTTTAACTGATCAACACTTATGTGCATATGTGGTAGTACCATTCATCGGGTGTTGGGCCTGTCAGGGGGGAGCAGGGAATGAGTATGTTCACACCTAAAAGCTCTGACTCAGATGAAGCAAAGGCAATATAGGTAACCTAAACATTCGTACACACTTAATAAGCTGAAATATAAACAAAAAAAAAGACATGAGGAATTCATGAGGGCTCTGCCTTCATGAGTGAATTACTGCTGTTATCTTGAGGGTGGATTAGTTATCATGGGAGTGGGTTACTGAGAAAAGGATGAGTTCATCTCCCTTCCCTCCCTCTTTTATGCATGCTGTCTTGTTCTTCTGTCTTCCCCCATGGGGTGACAAAGCAAGAATTCCCTTGCCAGATGCAAGTGCATTGACCTTGGGCTTCCCAGCCTCCTGAACTGTAAGAAATAAATTTCTTTTCTTTATGAAGTATCCAGTCGGTATCATTCTGTTACACCAAAAAAATGGACTAAGACAGTTATAAATCTAGGTTAATTACCATTCAGCTCTTAGAACTAATTTTAGAGCTTCTTATCTACTATTACTTCTCTCTCCCTGTTCCCTTATCTATCCTGTTCCTCCCTGAGTGATATGATAACAACTATTCCAGCAGAAGAAGGTCTCTAGAGTTTGGCCACAACCTTAGCCTTTCAGTGGTTGAAAGCCTTGTTCACCTTTACCCTGGATTCTGTTCCAGTCCAATTTTGGCTACTAATTGCTCATCCTTCACCCTGTTCTTTTCAATAAACTTTCAACAATTTCAGTGGCCATGCTGCCAATGAATGACTGAAGTGCTAATGGATTCCTCATCCCCAAGCCTCCTTCTCTTGATCACTGAGCATGTTTGGTCCTCCTTTATCTTAAGTTATGAGCTCAAGGCAAATACTTCACTTGCCTCATCCTAGCAGCAGCTCTGGTTGTCCTAAAGGTTTAATACTAATCCTAGTCTGACATTCTTAAGAGCATTGTTCCTTAATTATATTGTTTTCAAAACTTGTTTTCTTTTATTTTAAAAATTTATTTGTTTTTTATTTTTATTTGTTTTAAATTTTAGGCATAATTTCACTGCCTGCCTCTGTGATCTTGAGCTATAAAATTACCCTACTTGACTCTCTATAAAAAATTTAAGGTAGAGAATAAGGATATTCTTTCTAATGTGTTATTGGTGGATTAAATAAAAATATATATGAGAAAACACTTTGTAAACTTTACAAGTTACTACTTGCTTATAAATATTTTTAGAATGAAACTTTAAGAAGGAACTAGAAAACAGCCTTTACCCACCCTTTGAGATACTGTGTGTGTTAGTTTTCTATTACTGCATAAAACATCATAAAAAAATCACTGGCTTGAAATAATATCCACATATTATTTCACAGTCTTTTAGGAGCAGCTCGTTTTTGTTCTCTACTTAGGTCCTCAGTGTGAAAGTGTCTTGTTGGCTGGGCAGCATTCTTATCAGGAGGCACTGCACAAGGGTATACTTCAAGGATTTAGGCTGTTGGCAGAATCTAGTTCCTTGTGGTTGTAGGACTGAGGTCTTCGTTTTCTTGCTGTGTGCCAGACAGAGGCCACTATTAGCTACTAGAATTTGCCTGAATTCCTTGCCATATTGCCCTCTTCATACTCAAAGTCAGCAATGAAGAGTCTTCTTCATGTAGAATCCCCAGTAATTTGCATGCCTTTCTCTAGGAAGAGCCTGGTCCCTTTTAAGTGCTCACCTGATTAGGTTAGGTCTGCCATGGATAATTTCCTTCTTAAAGGGAACTATGCCATGTAACACAACCTCATCATAGAAGTAATATCCAATTATATTCACAGGTCCCTCCTACACTCAATGGAAGTGGATTATAGGGGCATGTGAGTCTTTGGGGAGAATCTTAAAATTCTGCCTATCACACCTAGAGAAAACAAATTATTGCAGAATTTCTGACAATATCAGTGTTAAGGACCGACCTTCCACAGCCCCACCAGACAGAAAAGCAGAGACATCGAGGATGCAGTCACACAAGAGGAGGTTTATTTTCTGGCTAGCCAGGGTCCAAGCCCCAGAGCACCAACGCAGTGGCCACTCTCGCAGGCAAGGACCCCGACTGGGGTTGCAGCGTGCCTTTTATCCCTATGGTGCATACACTATGCATTGGCTGATCAGGTGTGGATCATGCATTGACCTTTAACATGATTGCTTGGCTGGTAGCCCCACTATACATGGGTTCAAACAATTCAAAGTTGGCAAGCAACAGTTTCCATGGTGCAGGCAAGCAAGCAACAGTTTCCAGAAGCGGACGTCTCGGTCAGCCTTCCCGGATGTTGCTTCCGGCTTCACTGGGGGCGCCGGGCCTTGCAGGTGTGCAATGACTCAACCCCTCACAATCAGTAGCTACAACTCCCAAGCTTCACATAATATACTTAATTTAGAATGAAAGTTGAAAGGATTTAAAGTATCTAATGCTATATATTTTTTTAGCTATCTTTCAAAGAATTGTGCTTGATGGCTGCTAGCCTCCCTCAAGTCACAGCTTCAATGGAATATTTGCCTCTACTGTCAAATTTCAGGCCTCTAATGCCCCAACTGAAAGGCTGAATTTAAATATTGAAATTCACAGCATCTATTGTTTCATCATTAATGTCTTCATGTTGTTTCATCAACTCCTAGATTATTTTCTTTTGGCTTATCATTTCATTAACAAACACAAAAACCAATCACCATGCCAAGAGTGGGTATGCAGTATGAATGAGCCTGCGTATACACCTTAAGTGTGCTAAACGGAAATCAACAGGGATTACAGCCTATTCAGTCTTCTTTCCATTACACTGACTTGAAATGTAAAAAGCAATAAATTACTCTCATTTTCCTGTATTTTTGAAAGCCATAGCAATGGTAATGTAACACAAGGAAGAGTGATGCATGGACTACTAAACTGGAGCCAGGACCCCTGGGTTTCAGGGATGGTGCAACTCCAGCATGCCTCTGAACTTGACCGTAACCTTACCTGCCTAGGCCTAAGTTTTTATTGAACTAACCTAACTATTTATTTTTTGTCACTGGTGCTTAATAAAACCAAAAACTAAATGTAGATTCTGTAGGAAATGTAAATATAATATAAAATAAATTTCAAGTGAAATGGCATTAGTTCATTTGGCAGGAATAATCTGGCAAACAAATATGATAACAATATATAAATAATAATAATATGGTAAGTTGTGACTCGTTAGAGACTAAAATTTAGTGGGGCTCAAAAAGGATAATTGTAGGAATATAAGGAGGAAAAGAATGATGCCAACCAAAGAGGCAAGTTAAATTAATTTAAACACTATGGAACAGTATATTTTAACTGTAATTAAATTATTATTAGAAAAGTCTGAAAGAAATTAAGAAAAAAATTTAAAGGACTACTACCAAGCAAAGATAAGAGTTTGGTTAATTTAGAAAGTATTCTTTGACAACTCTGAATGAATGCTAGGGTATTTGGAGCATTTTCAATCTGATCAGCTAATAGGAGGTTTTGGTTTGTTGGTCATTTGTTTTCTTTTCCTTTTCGCTCTTAGTGGAAGGTTAGAACTAACCCTCTCCGTGTATGTGTGTATACTCATGGAGCAAGTAAGAGGGAATGAGAAGACAATTTAGCAACTGCTATAAGTGAGATGTGTCCTAAGAAAGAAAAAATTAATTTAGCTTAGTTTCCCAGACTGCTTTGTAGATCTAAGGTGTGATTGAATTATTGAATGTGGTCCACATGCATCCACACCCCATTCTCCAAAACATCTGTTATTGGGCCACAAGAACATGAGAGAAAGTGTAAGGATATAGGATAAATATTTTAAGTAAATATAATAATTAGTGCTTAGTTATTGAGGACTCATGATGTACAAGGAAGTGTGTTATGAGCATTGTCCTACTTAGCCTGTGATTTGGGCTTTATTAACTGTATTATACAGAGAAAGAAACTCAGGCTCATAAAGATTAGGAAGTTTTTCTATTGTAAAATATTAGGGAGGTACAGATTTTTTTTGATACCTGGCTTGTGTCAGGTCTCTAAATGTGCCCTTCACTCAAATAGTCTTCATTGTACCCATTTTTGCCCTTCTTCTCCTACCCCTTCCCCCACTTGATTTCCAATGACGTTTTCTTTCCTCTGTGTACTTGTATGCCCATCAGTTAGTTCCAATTTATTAGATAGTACATGTGCTATATGTTTTTACATTCTTGAGATACTTCACATAGAATAATGGTCTCCACTTCCTTCCAAATGCTGCAAAAGGCATTAATTTGTCCTTTTATATGGCTGCTTATCAGCTTATCATCTAGTGGGAAAGGAAGAATAAATCCAATAGAGATACACACACACACACACACACACACTAAAATTGTTAAAGGTTATGAAATAAATGGACAGGGAGATAAAATACAATCTACTCTAATTCAACAAGTTTGGGAAGGCTGTCCTAAAATTTAGTCTTTGATCCTAGGAAAAGGATGAATGTAAGTTATATTGGCAAGGGTAGTGTGAAGGTTGAGGACTTACTTTAAAGAACTGCCAGTGCAAAGGCCTGATTAAAGAATAAGCATGGTGCACTCAAGAAACTGAAAGAAGACCACTTAGGCATGCGTGTAAAGTCAATGAGAAGAGTGTTTTAGGAGGTGAGTTTCTTAGATACAAAATAAAACCACTGAAGATTTTCACAAAGGTACCTGATAAGATATCCATTTTGTAAACACCACTGTGGCTGCAATGTAGAAAACAGATTAAAGGGAAGCAAACACACACACAGAGAGATGAAGGGAGAAGAATTTGAATGATGAGTATACTCGGCTGGTGACACTGGAGATGGAGAAATGTATATAGAGAACCATGTATGAGTAGAATCTGTAGGACTTGTGGCCTAGTTTGGGTATGGATGGTGTGGGAGTGGGCATTGTGAAAGACTATGTTTATATCCCGATGGTGGGCAACTGCATTCACAGTAGCATCACCTGCTGAAATTGGGCATTCTGCAAGGATGCAATTTACTGAGGGTGGAGGTGGTAAGAATGGATATAATTGTGATTAAGATCATGATTTCAATTTTAAAAAGATTATGTTTGAAGTATCTTTGTTCTTTTGATAAAAATTCAAGAGAATATACTAGGTAAGCAAAAATATATACGCAGCTAAATCTTAGAGGAAAGGTCTTGGCTTGAAAGACACATACAATGTCATGAGCAGATATTTGAAAATGGAAGCAATGTACATGAATGAAATTTGCAAGGAAGGGAGTACAGAATGAGATAAGAAATTTAAGTGGAATACAACACTTAAATAATGAGTAGAAAAGCATGCTCATTGTAGAAGACTTAAAACATATAGGAAAGAATATAATCACCCATGATACTATTGCACATACATAGAAATTAACACTTTTGTTCCAGAGTTTGCAGTTCCTGTGAATACCCAACAAACATTTTCACACTTAATTAGCAGATAGTAATGTTAGAGATAGTAATGTTAATGACTAAAGTAATGACTAAAGTAATGCATTTAGAATATTGTTAAATGACAAGCACATTAAAGAGATGAATTAATAAATAAATACATTCTATGAAGAGTTAAGCCTATATAATCAATACTCCATTATTAGGGCATCTAGAGAATTTGGCTAAATACAACTAAATATGTGTAGTTCCATACTGTATTTGAATCAGAAAAAAACCTAATTTTCACTATTTGAAAAACAGCAGAAAGCCTATGTTATGTTGATGGTGGCAACATGTTGCTATGTGAAGGATAATACATTAAATGCACATTACCCTAGCAAATTAGAGTATCTCATTATCGGGTTTTCCTAGACTAAGTCATTTGTGTTCTTATTAAAATTAATATTAACTGGTTTGTTCTAATTTGATTTCAACTTCAACAGCTTTTAAAAATATCAATGTCTACAAGCATAACGTGTTTTTTAAGGCACTTAAAATCCATGTAAACAAAGCAAATGGTTGCGTTTATTGTACCTATATGTAAATACGAAATTGACAGCAAAGTTTACTGTTATGAATGTGTAATATTTGGCATTTACATTAGAAAGTTTGTTTTCTATTTTCAGTGGTTCATACTTTATGGAGTCTGTTGTAATCATATTGTGTATGATGTAAGACACCAGCTAAGCCTTAGGATGAGTATAAGTAAAAATTTATTTTCCCAGAATGTATAAACAAGCTTTGAAGTAGCTAACCTTTTTGTTGCTTAGTTCTAGCCATACATTTCCAGAATTTAAAAAAGTCTACTCAGAATTATTAGTTTCCAATTCCATGGCATATACATTTAATGTGAATTGCAATAACTATTGAGACATGTGTACAATTATTGTCATTTTGATTAGTTATTCATAAAGGACCTTGAGATTGTAAATGAAGAAAATTTCTATTAAACTTTAGATTTAATGTAGGTCTTTAAATATCAGTTTTGTCTTAGCAACTGGGTAGTTTATTTAACTCATTTTTTGACACTTTTAAAGGTACACATGAATTTAACTAAAAAGCAAGAGATCTCTGAGATCCCCAAGGCAGTGAAGTATAGGATATATAGGCAATAAAATACAATGCAGAGAAATATATCATATAGAAATATCATTTTAAAATCTCAAAAATGTTTTTAATAAACCTTTCCTTTTTATACTTCTACTATAAACTATTTGCTGTTTGAATGAAAATATTCTTTGCTTTCTTTCTCTGGTTCTTGGACTATGACTGGATAAATGGGCAAAAGACAAACACCAAGAAAGAAAGGTGATGTAACAAGAAACAAGCTATAGCTGAATCAGACACATCTACTTCATGGACATCATGGAAGAAAAAACTTAACAAAACCAGATAAAACAAAACAATACATCTACATACTTTATGAAACATTTATAACCCTGTGTAAAAAGAATCAATCATCATAGCAATTTATTCAGTGATAAGATTTATTTTGGGCCATTTGGACTGTTGTGTAGTGATGAATACAGTTTCAAGCATGTCCATAATATCAATGCTAGAATAGAAATTTTAAAAGATTTCCCAAATAAAATTTCTATACTATGAGACACTGAGGAAGGAAATAGCAGAGGACATAAATAGAAAAAACATGTCATGCTCATGGTTCAGCAGAATCAATGTTAAAATGTCTATATTACACAAATTGATCTGCAGATTCAATGCAATCCCTATGAAAATATCAACATAATATTTTGCAGATCTAGAAAAAATAATTCTATGCTTTGTATGGAACCAGAGAAGACCCTGCATAGCAAAGCAACCTTAATCAAAAAGAACAAATTGTGAGGCATTAATTTACCAGACTTCAAGCTATGCTACAAGGCTACAGTAACCAAAATAGCATCAACATGGCATAAGAACAAAGACATAGACCAATGGAACATGACTGAAAACCCAGACATAAAACTATCCTTATATTTCCATTTCATCTTTAACAAAGCAGACAAAAACATACATTGGGGAAAAGAATCCATATTTGATAATGGTGCTAGGAAAATTGGATAGTCACATGTAGAAGACTGAAACGGGATCCGTACCTCTCACTTTTCACAAAAAACAACTCTCTATGAATAACAGACTTAAATCTGAGGCATGAAACCAGAAGAATTCTAGAAGAAAAGGTTGTAATAACTCATAGATAGTGACCTAGGAAAAGAATTTATAAGAAGACCCCCAAAGGCAATCACAGCAGCAACAAAAATAAATAAATGTGACCTGATCAAATTAAAAAGCTTTGCACAGGCAAGGAAACTATCATTAAAGTGAATAGACAACCTACAGAATGGGAGAAAATATTTCCATGCTATATATCTGATAAGGGGCTGATAACTAGACTCTATATAGACCTTAGGAAAATCAACAAGAAAAAATCAAACAACCCCCATCAAAAAATGGACAAAGGATATGAACAGGAACTTTTCAAAAGAAGACAGAATAATGGCCAGTAAACATATAAAAAATTGCTCAACATCAGGGAAATGCAAATCAAAACCACAACGAGCTATCACTTAACTCCAGTGAGAATGGCTATTATTAAAAAGTCCCAAAACAACAAATGCTGATGTGGATGCAGAGAGATAGGAACACTTATACACTGCTGGTGGGACTTCAAATTAGTACAACCTCTATGGAAAGTAATATGAAGATAGCTCAAAGAACTAAAAGTAGAACTACCATTTCATCTAGTAATCCCCCTATCCAAAGGAAAAAAAAGTCATTCTATAATAAAGAAATCTACACTTGAATGTTTACAGTAGCACAATTAACAATTGCAAAGATGTTAACAGAACCCAAGTGCCCATTAATACATGATTGGATTAATAAAATGTGGTATATGTATACCATGGAGTACTACTCAACTACAAAAAACAATGGAGAACTAGCACCTCTTGTATTATCCCGGATGGAGCTAAAGCCTATTCCCTGAAGTGAGTATCAAAAGAATGGAAAAACAAGTACCACTTGTACTCACCATCAAATTGGTACTAACTGATCAACCTTTATGTGTACTCATGGAAGTAATATTCATCAGGTTCCAGGCATGTGGGAGGAGGGTGGAGGGGATGGGTAAATTCACAACTAATGGGTGCGGAGTGCACTGGCTGGGCGATGAGCTTGCTTGTAGCTGTGGCTTGGGCAGTGCAAAGGCAATATATGTAACCAAAATGCGTGTACCCCCATAATGTTCTGAAATTAAAAAAAAAAAATTCCTTAGTTTTTTTGCCTGGGATTTTGTCATTACCCATGCCTCCTTATTTTGTAGAATGCAAGGCAAAGAGGGGACTTGAAATGTATACACTTTTTAGTACCTTCATGGTTTCTGTTCACTTCTCACATTCTATGGATCTTCATTGTTATGAAAGTTTAAAGGTGTTCATTTATTCTACATAGTATTTTTTTCTAATTATCTACCTTGGAATAATAATGTGATGAGCCAATTAAGTTGATATTCTGCTTAAAAGGATTAACAGAAATCTCATGCAAGAATAACCAATTCCCAAGAGAATGTGATTCAACACAATAATAGCAACTGTAATTGAACATGTAATGCTATTAATTAGTTGATTTTCCTGTCTTGAAACATTTATTGAATATCGATAATATGTCTGATCCTATACTGAATACCATAGACAGAGATATCTCTGAAAGAGAATTTATATTATTTAATATCCTTTGATTGTTCAAATTAAGTGTCAGCATATTGAGGTCAATTATTGTGCAAGATAATTTAATGGAATTCTAATTTGTAGTATTTTTGTTATTTTCACAATATCCTAGCAAAGTCTACAAAGTAAAATATCATAACTCATCCTTTCTTTTATTTCCTTAACCATTCAATGTTTTTTACTTTCAGGCTAAATAATTAGATTAAATTTTAACTCAATTACAGATAAATATAGTCATTTTATTCTACATAAATAAATTTTGGACTCTATGTTTGGGATAATCTTACTTAAAAAAATTATGCATCCACATCATAGTCAATGCAATATTTTTATTTTGTAAAGAATAGTGTGCTATATCATTTTAAACATTTTGTTGAGTTAAGAAATTTATTTATTCTTAGTTTTCTACAACGGTCAGAGGCAAGGACCCTCAAAGACCCTCAACTCCCCTATGACTCGTCCTACACACGGACTTCGCCCTGGAAAATTCCAGCTATAGCTCCGAGAAGAATGCAGTCCATGACGTGCTGACCACGGGATGCTCCAGGGTATGCTGACTGCAATTGTTCCCGACCACCTGCCAGGTTGGAGATGAGTAACCAGTCAAAAACAGGATACTGATAAGACGCTGATTGGGGCTAATTAACCCAGACCCAAGCCTCATCGTCAACACTCTATTTTTTTGCTTCTACTTCCTTGTTTTTGTATGCTTATAAAACCCACTAAGAATCTAAGTAAAGCAGACCTTGACAATCATTCGCTTGGTCTCGTTTCTTTCTCTCGCTCATCTCTTTCAGGCACGGTCCCCCTCGCCCCCGCAAGTAACAGAAGGTCCTGCGGGCCGGGACATACAACTAATTAAAAAAATTCCCTCCTGGACAGATAGAATAACTTATGGTAGATAAAATGCAATTCAAAGAAAGAATAACTCTTAATTGCAAAATGAATAACTCTCCATTTGCAAAAGGTAAGAAAATGAGAATTTTGAGAGCTGGAAGAATTTTAATCAGAATGATCACATGAATGACAAAGGAAGAATTTTATTATAGCTTTTATTTTATGCATTGATCCAAAGAAATTATTTGTTTCTATAAAATAAATTTTATATAACACTGGACCACATCATAAACTAGTCACATTTTATTTTTAAAAAAATCTTACTACAATGGGAACTATCCCTAAAATACACATATGCCAAACTCTTAAATTTTCAAATATTGCTTTAAGACCAATATTGTATTGATGGAGACCCTGTGGCTTAGACCTATGCAGTACTTTACCATTGTGGCTTAAATTTCAGTTTTCACAAACTGCTTTCAATGCAGGGAAAGCAACTGTACATGTTAATTCTGATAGGACTTCCATTAGTATTGACAATTTGCATTCTTTGTAAGAATGGGTATTACTATTTTATTATCTAGTGTGCATACAGAAGCCTAAATGTCATCATAGATTATATACTATTATTTTTAAAATCGATATTTTATTTTCTAATAATTACATGTAAGTGGTATTGTGATAGGTTACTTTATTTATGTAAACATACCCTGGTCACCTTACAGGTATATCATAGATTTCCAAGGAAAACTAATAAATTCAATATTCTATAGGCTATGTAATTATGGATACAAGCTAAAATATCAATGCCATTATTTATTCTGTGTGACATTTTGCAAACCACTTAGCAAAGCATTTATTGTGTCTATATGACAAAACTTTGCCTTACTAATCCGAAAATATTTACATTGATAGAAAAATAACTCAGCAAATAATTTACGATCTTATAGAAAAAAATGTACTTAAAATTTGCCATGTGATTTAAAAATTATTGTAGAAAATATTGTTTCTTAAACAATCTTTTCTTTTAAAAGTTTAATTCAGTGAGACCAGAAAGAATACTAAAAAACTAAAAATCAGTTATAAAAGCCTTAACTGTTGTTTAAAATCCTGTTATGTACATAGTGATATTCAGCAACTTCTTTTTTACTTGAGCAGCAATATACAAGTCATTCCCATTCCAAACATGTGGAGGAAAACCAAACATACCTTGTGAAATACTTCATAGTCATAGAATTTAAAGTTATTTCTCTTTAAAAATAGGGGAATGGAGTAAGGTCAGTGAAAATGGTGGAACTGTCAGAATCAACTTTATTAGAACTCTGGAAGTTATTGATAATCACAGGTTTACAGCAATCAAGGAGAATGGTTAATCAAGAAAAGGCAGCAGAATCTTGCTGGGAAATCTTTGTGGATTTTAACTGATCCTGTCCCTGGCTCCCATGATCAGTGGTGGCCTTAAGGATGGGAATCTACATTCTAGATCTGGATTCATCATACCAGAAAGAGCAAAACAGACCTTATTCTTGGAGAATTGTAGTTTTGGCCTGTCTGCTGACTCCCTGAAGGATGGCCTCAAAGGACTCTCTATTTTCCTAACTCAGAACCCTCCGGAGGTTGGACATACTTCCTGGGAGGTGTTTGCCAAAAACATTTAAAGGCAAATGTATTAGCCACTGATGCCTTGGGCAAGGGATAACAATTGGAGCAAACTATGGGCAAACCAAAAAGCATTACAAGTAAGGCAGAGAAGTAATTTGCTTTGGGGGATAAAAGCTTTGAAAAGCTACCACATATTTCTGGGAACCTAGAAGGCCATATGCATGCCCAGGGCTGACTGCTACTCAAAAAGTTACCTGAGAGGTCCTGATCTCCCACCTCAGGCTCATCTATATGCTCTGTGCAAGCAGGAAGAGAGGTATAGGCAGAGTTATAAATTGCCAGACTAAGTGTAGAAGGAATGCTCTGTCACACACACACACACACACACATACACACACACACAAATACACACACACACACCACATCACAGTGAAGACCAGGCTTCAACAGAGAATTCGGGTAGGACATGAACATTCAGTCCATAGAAGACATTAAACCATAAATCCAAGAAGTTTAAAGTAAACCAAACAAAATAAATGAAAAAAAAAAAGAGAATACCTAGGCATTTTATATTCAAACTATAGAAAATCAAAGATAAAGGAAAAATCTTGGCATGGTGGTTCACGCCTATAATCCTAGCACTCTGAGAGGCTGAGGCGGGATTGCTTGAGGGCAGGAGTTCAAGACCAGCCTGAGCAAAAGGGAGACCCTACTAAAAATAGAAAAATTAGCCAAGGGTGGTGCAACATGCCTGTAATCCCAGCTACTTGGGAGGCTGAGGCAGGAGGATCGCTTGAGCCCAGAAGGTTAAGGTTGCAGTGAACTAGGCTGACCCCATGGCACTCCAGCCCCAGCAACAGACTCAGACTCCCTATCAAAAAAAAAAATCTTGTAAGAAACCAGAGAAAAGGCCGGGCGCGGTGGCTCACGCCTGTAATCCTAGCACTCTGGGAGGCCGAGGCGGGCGGATTGCTCGAGGTCAGGAGTTCAAAACCAGCCTGAGCAAGACCCCGTCTCTACCAAAATATAGAAAGAAATTAATTGACTAACTAAAAATATATATACAAAAAAAAAAAGAAACCAGAGAAAAAAAACCATACCTACAGAACAGCGAAGACAAGAGTTACATTACATTTGACATCTCAGAAACCTTGCAAAAAATAAAAGAGTAGAATGAACTATTTATATTTAAAGCACTGAGAGAAAAGAAAACCAACCTAGAATTCTTACCCTGTGAAATTATCCTTCAAAAGAGAAGAAGAAATAAAAACTTCCTCAGACAGACAAAAATTGAGGGAATTTGTTGCCAGTAGACCTGCCTTGCAAGAAATGTTAAAAGAAGTTCTTCAGAGAGAAGGAAAATTATATGTCAGAAACTTGGATCCACATAAAGACAGGAAGAACATTAGAGAAGGATAAGTGAAGGTAAAATAAAAAATTTTATTTTTATTCTTAATTTGTCTAACAGATACCAATTTATTCAAAATAACAATAATAATAAAATATAATGAGTATAGCTTATGTATAAATTGAATGAATGGCAGAAATGATAACAGGGAGAAGAGAAAAGAATTAAGAATATCTTCTTATTATAAGGTACTTGTTCTACCTGCGAAGTGATATGTTACTTGAAAGTGGATTATTTGTAAAAGTATATCTCTATTGATTTCCTGTTTTCAATTTCCTTGATTACCACTCTAATTCTTATTATATATTTTATTCTGCTTACATTACATTAAATTTGTTCTTCTTTTTCTAATTTCCTATGACGGAAACTTAGATTATTGATTTTTTTATCTTTCTTCTTTTCTAATATATTTATTCAATGCTATAAATTTCCCTCTAAACTCTGCTTATCTTTTTTTCCTCACTCATATTTATTCATGCTAAGAACAAAAGATCATTTTAAATCACACAAACAAGCAATGCTCTATAGATATCCCACAGGCAAACAAGTTCTAAAGATTTCCAAAAAGATTACAATAACCAGGTACAAGTCATTCAGGTAACTTCAGAGATCACTGATAAAGATTAAGATATCCAGGTGCACATAAGCTCTGCTTTTAATACATTCCACAATTATGGCAAGTTGTGTTTTAATTTTCAAGTAGTTCAAAAAATGTTTAAATTTTTGAGATTTCTTTGCTGACCCATATATTATTTAGAAGTCTTTTTCTTAATATCTAAGTATTTGAAGATTTTCCAGTTATCTTTCTGTTACTGATTTCTAGTTTAAGTATCCTATGATCTGAGAGTATATATTGTATAATATATACATAAATATGTTTTATATATATTTATTCTTTGTTAAGGTGTGGTCAAGAATGTGGTCTCTCTTAGTGAATATTCCATGTGAGCCTCAGAAGAATGTGCATTCTGCTCTGGGATTAAGTAATCTACTCATGTCAATTATATTTAGTTGACTGATAGCACTGTTGAGTTCAATTATATCCTCACTGAATTTTCTCCCAGCTGAATTTGTCCACTTGATAAAGAGGTGCTGTAGTCACCAATCATAATAGTGGATTCATCTATTTATTCTTTCAGTTCTATCAGTTTTGCCTAATAATAAAAGAAGTCTTGGAAAAATTGGACCTTTCGTTGTTATGTAATGGCTTCTTCAGCCCTGATAATTTTCCTTGCTCTGAGGCCTGCTCTCTCAAAAAGTCATAGAGCCATTCCAGCTTTCTTTTGATTAGCCTTAGTGTGGCATATCTTTCTTCATCCCTTTACTTTTAATCTATATGTGTTTTTACATTTAAATTTTTTTGTAAATACTATACAGTTGGGTTTTTTGATCCATTCTGACAATCTCTATATTGTAGTTGCTGAATTTAGTCTTCTGATATTTAAAGTGATCATTGATATAGTTGAGATAGTATCTACCATATATGTTACCATTTCCTCTTCTTTGCTCCTTTTTTTGTCCTAAACACTTTTTTGCATTTGGTAGTCTTAGCATTCCACATGATTCAATTTTCTCTATTCTCACAAATTTCATAATCTAGATGAAATAGACTAATTACTTGAAGGACATCATCTTCGAAAACTTATACAAGCAGAAATACACAATTGGAATAAGGCTTGTAACCTTTCAAAACAGAAAGCACCAGGTTCAGATGGGCTCAATAGTGAATTCTATGAAACCTTTAAGGAAGAACTGATACCAATTCTGTACCATCTCTTCCAGAAGACAGCAGTGGAGAGGATACTTTCTAATTTATTCTATGAGATAAGCGTTATCTTAACACCAAAACCAGACAAAGACATTACAAGAACACTATAGACTAATATCTCTCATGAACATAAATCCAAAAATCCTTAATAAAATATTAGTAGATCAAATGCAACAATGTATAAAAAGAATTATCCTCCAAGAAAAGTTGCGATTTCTTCCAGGTATGCAATTGGTTCATCATTTAAAAATCAATTCATGTAATGCATCATGTCAACAGACTGAAGAGAAAAAAATTACATGATCATATTAAGAGATGCATAAAAAGTATTTGTCAAAATCAAACACCCATTTATGATGAAAAAAACTCTCAGCCAACTAAGAATAAAAAGAAACTTCCTCAACTTGGTAAAAAAACATCTACAAAAAACATACAGCCAACATCTTAGTGGTGAGAAACATGAAGCTTACACACCAAGATCAACAATAAGTCAAGATATTCCCTCTCATTGTGGTTTTGATTTGCATTTCCCTGATGATTAGAGATGTTGAGCATTTCTTCATATGTTTGTTGGCCATTCTTCTACAATGAGATATCACTTAATCCCAGTGAGAATGGCCTTTATCAAAAAATCTCCAAACAATAAATGCTGGCGTGGTTGCGGAGAGAGAGGAACACTCCTACACTGCTGGTGGGACTGCAAACTAGTTCAACCTCTGTGGAAAGTAATATGGAGATACCTTAAAGGGATACAAGTGAATCTACCATTTGATCCAGCAATCCCATTGCTGGGCATCTACCCAAATGATCCAATGACACTCTACAAAAAAGACACCTGCACTCGAATGTTTATAGCAGCACACTTCATAATTGCAAGGCTGTGGAAACAGCCCAAGTGCCCATCAATCCAAGAATGGATTAATAAAATGTGGTATATGTATACCATGGAGTACTATTCAGCTCTAAGAAACAATGGTGATATAGCACATCTTATATTTTCCTGGTTAGAGCTGGAACCCATACTACTAAGTGAAGTATCCCAAGAATGGAAAAACAAGCACCAGATATATTCTCCAGCAAACTGGTATTAACTGAGTAGCACCTAAGTGGACACATAGGTACTACAGTAATAGGGTATTGGGCAGGTGGGAGGGGGTAGGGGGCGGGTATATACATACATAATGAGTGAGATGTGCACCATCTAGGGGATGGTCATGATGGAGACTCAGACTTTTGGGGGGAGGGGGGGAAATGGGCATTTATTGAAACCTTAAAATCTGTACCCCCATAATATGCTGAAATTAAAAAAAAAAAAGATATTCCCTCTCAACAATACTATTGAACTTTTTATTGGAAATAGAGATTGTTCCCAATGTAAAAATGGTTTGACTTGAAATTTTTAAGCTTTATGATGATGTAAAAGCTGTATGCACTCAATAGGTACTGTACTCCAAGTACCCATACAACCATTCTGTTTTTCACTTTCAGCACAATATTCAATAAATTACATAAGATATTCAACATTTTGTTATAAAATAGGCTTTGTGTTAGATGATTTTGCCCAACCATAGGTTAATGAAACTGTTATGAGCACATCTAAGGTAGGCAAGGTTAAACTATGACATTCAGTAAGTTAAGTATATTAAATGCATTTTCAAGTTAGAATATTTTCAACTTACAATAGGTTTATTAGAACATCACTCCATCATGAGTGAGAAGCATCAGTACTAGCTATACTAAAGGAAATCAAAGGTATAGAAATAAGGAAAGGAAATAAAGGTATACAGATTGAGAAAGAAAAGATAAAAATTGTCTTTCTTCACAAATGACACAAATGTCTATATAGAAAATCTGAAATAATCAAAAAAAATATACTTCCCAGAGCAAATGATTACATCAAGGTTATAGGATATAACGTTAACATACAAAAGTCTACCAATTTCCTATATCATAGCAATGAACTAATGGAATTTGAAATTTAAAACACATTATTGTCTACATAGCACCAAAACAATGAATTACTTAGGCATAAATCTAACAAAATATGTTTAAGATCTATATGGGGAAAACTACAAAACTCTGATTAAATAAAAAATGCACTAAAAATAGGGAGATATTCTATTCTCATGGATGACTCAATAGAGTCACGATGTCAGATCTTCTCAAACTGATACATAAATTCTATGTAATTCCAATCAAAATACTAGCAAGTTATTTTTTTGGTTTTCAACAAACTAATTCTAAAATTTATATATAGACAGAAATGAACCAGAATAGCCAGCACAACATTCAAGGAGAAGAACAAAGTCAGGGGACAGACATTCCCTGACTTTGAGACTTACTATCAAACTTACAGTAATCAAGACAGTGTGGTATTGGTGAAATAATAGACAAATAGATCATTGGAACAGAAAAAAGAGCCCAGAAATAAATAAAGAGGAGCTAAAGACACCCAAAGCTAATAAAAGGAAGCAAAAATAAAGACTAGTGTGGAGATAAATGATAGATTCCTAAATTCTAATATCTAACTAAGGCATACTAATATAATTGACCTCATAGGCCTGTGTTAAGAAATAAATGACATGAAACACAAAAACTATGTCTGCCACATACTAATTACTCAAGAGGAATAAATTGTTATTTCTAAAAAATATTACACTGCAAATATCAGTCAGTTTTCCAAAACATCCTTCTCTAATTTCAGGAATATATACAATGAACAAGAAGGGATGCAATAAGGAAACATACCAAATGCAGGCTAGCAAGGGGTGGAGATTGGGATAGAGAGGGAAGGCTTCCTGAGTATCCCATTGTCACACATCATGGCTACATCACTAGGCATGGCTTATGGGCAAGGTTACAAAACAAGACCAGGGAGAACTAAGTTATAGGCCAATATATACAAATGGACTGGAGGAGATGGCCACATATCAAAACCTCACCCCAAAGTTAATGGGGCTGGTATGGAGGGGGTATAGTAAGTATGGGACAGATAAAGGTCATCTGTGGAGAGTAGACAGCCTCTGAGTTAGGGAGAAGACAAGCGATTCTCATTGGTTTTCTCCACTGGGGACAGTGGAAGAGGCTGTGAAGAGATGGTTAGCAGGTCAAGATACACATTTAATAATTTAACAGAAAAGAACACTGGGAAGACTGAGGTGAAGACTCCTGTAATGTGGTTGTGCTAAATTAATATGTATGAAACACAGATGGCTGAACAGTGGCAGCTTTCAAGCAACCCTGTGTGAGGACAGGAATATCCTGGGTAAATGAATCCAACTGGTACATCCAAAATTGTGTTTTCTTCGTATTTACATTTATTTTACATTTTGCCTACCCTCTTTAGGCTTGCTTTCAGAATATTGGTCAGAAAGTTAGTTTTATCTCATATAGGGTATTATGAATAGTGGGAAGAGCACTGAAAGAGGGCCTAGTTCAGGCTGGAAGGAGCGTAGACAGTTTGAGATCTACACAAATTACAACACTCTGACCTTTCCCATTTAGTAGCTGTGTGCTCTTGGGGACATATCTTAAGCTCTCTGGGTCTGGGGTTCTTCATCTGTAAAATGAACCTCTTTCTGCAAGACTTTTGAAAAGATTCGAGATAATATATGTCAAGAACCTAGTCAACCTGTCTGCGTACAGTAAACCTTTAGTAAATGAAAGTCATTACCATTATTAGTGTTGATTACAGACACTGCTACTCTCCCTTCTGGATTTTTCAAAAATGACTGAGCAATTCTGAGGGAATCTGAGGCATTTATGACTTAGAATACCAAAAGTCAAACTTGCTATTTTGAAATAAAACTAAATACTCCAGAGAAGGTACTTTAATTTGGGTGTCAACCAGTTGTTTCCAGCTGTATGTAACTCAATTCTCCTCATAGTTGTGTAAGGGGCAAAATACTATTACGTTCTGCTCCTTTTTTTCGTTCCCAGCTGTATCTTCAATCAAACAATCCCAATTGCCACCCATTTTACAGCCACCAAAAACCTAGCCTTTGCCAAATTATATTCAAATTATACTGCCATTATAACATATTGGAATAGGACTTTCTCAAACCAAGAGAAAAAGTGTGAGCCAGCTGGTTTCTAATAATCAGCCTAAAAGAATATAATACTTATTTTTCAGGCAATCGTTTGAGACAATATAGGTAAAATAATTACTTTGCAAACTGTTTTCAAATGCAGTGGGAAAGGGCCTGGAACATCTACCTTGATTACATGAATACAAGCTTTCTTTGTCCAGGATTCAAGATCCATGTTGCATTCCAAGCTTTAGTCTCTCAAATCTGACCGTTGTTCGCCATTTACACAGCCCTACGGGCCCATGACACAGATGACATAGCTAAACTTAAATTTCAGTCCCATTGATGATGAATTTCCAGTTTCCAAAATGGAATTGCCTTGAAGAATTTACACTTAAATGCCACCTTACTACACTCAACTGGACCCCAATGTCCTTATTTTCTCTTTTTATTTGTCCCTTTCATCTACTATGACATCTCACAATCTTTCTTGTGAGATTAGTGCTCTTAGAAACAAAAATCCTGACACCTTCAGCAGTAATAGCAGAGTGTTTTCCAAATAGCAGAAGCCCAGTTAATATTAAGGGAATAAATGTGTCAATAAGCATAGTATCTAATATTAACATATTGAAATTTAATTTTTCCTAAATTTTTAAATAAGATAAAGAAATCCAAGTGTATGCCCTTTAATTTTACAGAAAAACCTGCTAAAAATAATAAGACAGAAATTGACAATATTTTATCTTTGTGTTTTTCTTGATCCCAACAGTTTAATTGCTAAGTCTCACATTTCTAAAGAAATACCTGACCCAATATCATGTTATCCTGTTCTGGATCACAAAATAAGAGGAAGTTTCCCAGTTTGTTTCACAAAATATAAAAACTCCTATTTTAAACTTGATACATAGCAATAAATGGTTAAATAAAGTGACCCATTAATTAATACTCAGATAGTATTTAAACAACATATTAAAAGGAACATTGTAAAAATTAGAGTGAGAAAGAGAGCAAGAGAGTGAGAGTTTGAAAGAGAGATAGAGAAGCAAAGAGAGAAAAAAGGGGAAGTTATCACATAAACAGGAATACAAAGTTGGTATACATACATGGAGAAAGAGTGACCACCAGGGAGTTGGAATACCCTAAGTTATGAGGAGAGCAGGTGATAGGAATCAGAGGAGGACACAGTGAAGAAGTGAAGAGGTGGCCAGCAGGTCAGGTTCTAGAGTTGGGAGAAGTTCCACACTGGAGTACACACTGGAGAAGTTACAGGAGAAAATTGTTATAAAGATAGAAAGAACAAGAGCTGGAAAAAATATCAGCTCCTGGGCAGGGTTAATTCTCAGTGCCAATGAGCTTAGGAGCAGCAGGATCCTAGGAAAATGAAGTCCAAAGACAATTCCCCAATTTTCATTTATTCTCATATTTACCTTCCCTTTGTAGGCCTGCTTTTAGTACTTTGGTTACAAGTGTCTTTTTATTGCCTGAGACATATTTTGTAATACTGACAAAAAGTGAATTAAGAGACAAAAGGTCTACCTCAGGTGGGAGCAGTGGAACAGCATGGGCTCTAAATTCAGATCAGGGCTTTAGTCCCAGCTCTGCTAATTACCAGTCTTGTGAAGCTGAGAAAATTGAAAGATCATCATGCCCCATATAAATTTGGAAAACCCTTTCTTGTAAGACTGTTGGAATGTATATACTACATATAAACCACAGGCAAGATGACAGTAAAATATTACCCAATATTTACAGAATGACAATTATTAATATTATTATTTGGATTCCAGATGATGCTACCCACCATACTTGGAATTTTTTTTTAATCCAGGAGATTTTAGATAAGATGGAATATTTTTCTACAGAGAGCACTGAACCACCTAAAAATTCTCCCTACCATGTAAAACTATATAAATTTCCCTATGGGAACAACTGTTATTTGACTTGGGTGTGGGGTTGTCTTCCCTAGTTAGATGTAACTCAAGCTCCTAAAATTGATGTTACGGCACAAGTCATTTCATGATTCCCAAATGCCCTTCCAACGAAATAATATTTATTTACATTTATTATACCATTAAGAAGCAAAATATATCCCTTGCTTAGAATTTGCCAAATTACACTCAAGACCACCTAATTAAAATGCCCTTTGAATGCAATATGATCTAGCTCTCTAATTTCAAGGCAAAAATTACCAACAACATAATGGCTTCTATGCATGTAACCTCAAGGGATTATCATCCTTATTTCTCAGAAATTCCTCAGAGAACATGTGCATGGAACACCTAGTCTGCAACCTGTGGACTTCCGCACTGGAATCAGAGCACAAGATACCTTGCTTTCCTGCCCAGGTGCAAGCCTGGTTCTTGTTTACCCCAATCCCTAAGTAATTTGTGGGAGTAGTTTTCCATTAGGCACTGAACATTTGTGCCCCTCCCAATTTATATGCTGAAACCCAACTCCCAGTGTGATAGAGTATGAAGAGGGGACATTTGAGAGATAATTAGTTTCAGTGGATGTTATGATATTGGGGGCCCCATGTTAGGATTAGCATTCCTTTAAGAGGAAGAGAGACTAGAGCAGACGTGCTCTCTTTCTCTGTCTCTTCCATGTGAAAACACAGAGAAAAGGTGAATTTCAAGAATCGAGGAAGGGTACCCTCATCAGAAACAGAATCTGTGGGCACCTTGATCTTGGACTTCTAAGCCTCTAGAACTGTGAGAAATAAATTTCTATTATTTATGTAGGCCATGTAGTCTATGATATTTTGTAACAGCAGCCCAAGAAGACTCCCAGAATTTTGTTTCTCAACTCTGAAGTACACCATCTTGGGGGTTGGCTGACATGTATCATTTTCACAACCTCAGTTAGCCCATGTGATTAAACAAAAATTGCATCCCACTAAGAACTTGCAGTTTTCCAAAACCCCAAACTGACTTGCTCAGGAAATTGTCATTTGACTGCTCTCATAAGGAACACCCTGATCCTCACCCATTCTTTTTACTTTACCTATAAGTCATAGAGGGTAATTAAGCATCTTACTTGAATGATTGCAACACATAAGCACAAAATTTCTATGAGAACGAAATGAGTCTTCTTTTTCTGAGGATCTCCAGTATTAGCACAGAGTTTTCAAAAGAGCAGATTTTCAATTAATGTTCCGTGAATAAAAGAGTCAGTAAACACAAGGTCTAAATTATTAACATTTAATTTCTCTTACTTTCTTGAATAAGCTAACAAAAACAAAGTATAAACCACTTAATGTTACAAAATGAAACACTAAAAGGGAATAGGGAAAACAAGGAATGAAGGAATCTTCATGTTTTAATGTTTTCTCAATTATATTACCCCACTTACTTAATACTTTACTGTGGGGTTCTTTTATATTTCCAAGAAAATGCCTATTGTGATGTCATATTTTCTAATCTGGATTATGAAAAAGACTCAGACATCAATAGGGTCAGCAAGATATACTGTACGCATGGCGCTGCACAGTGCACAAACTTTGAAAGTAGGAGCAGGCTTGGCTACACGTACGGCTTGGGCTCTTGTTTCCTCATCTTTCAAAGCCTCTTCATAAAGGTTTGGGTAGGCACTGGGGGCAGTACCATTGATCTTGGCCAAAAATTCCAGGACTTTCATCTTGGTAGTTTCGGCATGGGCTTTGGGACCCCACAGGAATTCGTAGCGTGCAGGATCACTGTTGCGGATCTGGCGGTACTCCAGGTACTTCAGCCTCACCAAATCCTTAGTGATGAGCTTCCTGGGCTCTCCATAGACGAAGTGCTTCCTGCCAGCATATACTCGCATCATACTTAGGTATTTCCAGATGTCTTCCTCAGTGGCGCAGTTGCCCTTCATGAAGATCATACCTAAGATATTCATCAGGAGACCGGTCTTGGGTAAGCCCCTGCCACCACGCACCCTCCCGTTGTTGGGGAGTTTCAGCTTGCTCACGAGGTCATACAACTCACGCGTTGAGTCGACTTCCTTCACATCAACTGCAAAGACCATCTCAAGGTGCTCACAGACTCTCTTGAAGATCTCAGGAAACTGGTCTTTGTACTTCTGGTTGACAATCTTCAGCATGTCTGCCTTCATAATGGGCTGTTTCATTTTGCACTTGTAGAGCAGGAACTGCTCCAACACCTTAGTTTTCCTGGCTATAGGATCTCTGCATACTTTATTCCTGGAGGGTGAGGCCTCAGCATTGCTTTCCTTTGTCTCATCTTGGACATTGGAATCTTCCTCAGATCTAGTGCAAGAAATGACTTCAGAAGTAGTGGTGGTGGGTGGAGCTTCCTGAGGCTCCTGGGAAGTGCTACAGGACTCAGCAACAGGCAGGCTCTTGGTAACACCTTCAGAAACAGATGAGGAGGGAGGGGACTCTTCTGGAGGGGGCTCTTCTGCTGCTGCTGCTGCTTTTGCCTGAGCACCCTCTCTAGCCTTATTCTCACATCGGGCCTGTTGGCGTTTCTCACGAGCATGGAGCTTACTTTTCTGACCCCGAGGCATGATGACTTTGGTTTGGGATAGTAGGAGAAAATGCGAGCAGGGCAGCTGGTGATGCAGGTACTTGAAGGAGGAAAAATGAGATGGTGTGAGCCTCATCATCAGGCAGAGACCATCTTGGCTATAACTAAGCCACCTCTGTAGGTGTCCTAGAGCGCTTCTGTGGGAACCCACCGGGCTTCTGTTCTCCTGGTTAGCCTGTCCCCTGAGAACCCTCTAGAGGAATTATAGTGAGTTTTAGGCTGCATCCTAGCATCGGTGCCTGGGATGTACCGAAGAGGGAGCAAGGGCTACTAATTGGCCCTCTCTTTTGGCATGTGGGAGTCCTCTCAGTTCACAATATTAGCCATCATGTCAACTGTTGGCAGGTCCTGAGCCCCCTCTCTTCTGCTGCTGTAAAGTCTACACCTTACACCAAAGCCAGCACCTCCCTGATATCCCAAAGGAGGACGTGAAGGAGCTTCTCTGCCCACCATCCCTGTCAAGGGGTACATGACTATCAAAGCCCTCGCTGCTATGGACTGCTTGGGTATTCAGTTCTCATGCAGAGAACTCACTTGTTCTCTAGGTAGTGCCTGTTACAACTTCCTTTTGCTGAATGGTGGCTGCAACCTCACACCAAAGATTTCACCTCTTTTAGATTAAATATAAGGAAGTGAAGGAGAGCTTTAGCCTAACACTCCTTCCTTGGTCCTTCTGGTGCTGATGCAAGGGTGGAGCTCAGATTCTTTATTTTCTACTAAATGGTGGATGGTCCCCCAAACCATCCTTTGACCTTTGGCATGGGCCTGGGACTTCTCTCTCTCTGTTAGTATCCTTTGAGACTCGCAAGGAGTATATGAGGACCACCATAACTGCCTATCATCTCCAAAGCCTGATAACAGGTCAAAAGGATTCTGTGGTACCATCACTGTCAGTGTTCCCCTCATGTACTATGGTCTTCACCTTAACTCATGGAAACACCAGTGAAACCTGATACAACAAACCTTAGGTCATACCCTTTATACCAGCGGTCCCAACCTTTTTGGCACTAGGCACTATTTTCATAGAAGACAATTTTTTCTATAGACCAGGGGGGTGAGGGATGGTTTAGGGATGATTCAGGCACATTACATTTATTTTGTAGTTTATTTGTATTGTTATCACATTGCAATATATAATGAAATAATTATACAACTCACCATAGGTTGGGGACCCCTGCCTTAGACAAAATCCCTCATCAACCCTCCCCCATACCAGAGCAGGAAATGAATTTGAATCATGCCACCAGTCCACAGGCATTGCAGGTTGTCAGCAGGGTGGAGGTTCCCTCAGTCCTCGCACAGAGATTTTACCTTGACTCCTGGCTACACCCAAAATGCTGTCCTTTCTCCGACTTGAGGACCCTTTTCTCCGCCCAAGGCCCTCACATTTCTGAGACCCTCCTTGCAGAAGTCAGACTGACAGCCCTGTCCTGGGGCCTCCCAGGTTGACGGCGGGGGCAGGCTCTGAGCCACCTCACTCTTCTGAGGTCTGCGGTCCCTTCATAAATCATTCAGCGGTCTGCTTTCGATTCCCTAAAGGGCATGGAACTCCCTGCTGCTGAATGGAAAGGCCCTGCCCCAACCAGGCCAAAGCCCTCAACTCCCTGATACCATCAGAGAGGAAAAGAGAACTCATATTCCCCGGACCGGCGTATGTGGGTCCTCGGAAAGCCGCAAACAAATATGGCGGGACTCTGCACCCGGGCTTCCTCAGTCGGACTGTTTGTAGGGTTCGCGTCTCCTCCATGCTGGACGGGGGCCTGCCCACTTTTATCAATCCGACACCCTCCTGACAGCCCAAAGCAAAAGGGAGCGCACACCTCAGTCCGCCTCCTCTGCTCAGGCCTCCCTAACCCAGGACCGTGGTGCGGGGTGTGGGGTGTGGGGTGCGGGGTGCTGGGTGTGGGGCGGCTTTGTGGGTATGGGACCCGGAGAATTTCCCTAAAGGGGCAATTCTCTCCTTCTCACTCAATATTCTCACCTTGACTCCTGTCGGGGTCGGGGACTCTTCACTATCGCTGGCTTGTGGCAGACTCGCACCTCAGGCAAGGTCCTTCTCCATCTTGAGACGCCTCAGAAGGGAGCGAGTGCCACGCGTCTTACCAAGGAAAAGCCCTCTCAAGGCCGACTGCAGGGGCCGCATCTTCGGCGCCCCCTCTGTGCCGGAGGGGGTTGTTCTCTCAGCCTCACGGAGGATTTGCAATTGGAATCCGCTTAGAACCTTAGGCTCTTCCTTCACACCTTCACAGCTCTGCAAACTCTTGAGTAGTCTCCCTACTTCAAATCTTGCCTGCAATAGGTCTGGGTCCCCAGAGTGACGTGAGATGGGGAAGCTGAAGAACTAGGAGGAAGGCCTGGGACAGGAGGTGGACGTCACAGAAAACAAACATTTTCTATTCCTTCTCTTCATTATCCAGACTTAATCATTTACATAACTTCTGTTTTGAAATACTTATTTACTTAAGAAAATGAGCTTATCTTGATAATTTTGTGAGATCCCAATCTTTTTAGATCGAATGACAGTGCACATGGAGACATTTATATTGCTAACAAATATTATCTCCTTTTCATTATTCCAACCTCCCATTTATTTTGGTATTCTTACTGCTCTGGCTATGTATTCCAATACAGTACTTTGGGCACAAAATATTTGTCTCTCTGTCTCTCTCTCTCTCTCTCTTTTTTTTTTTTTTTTGACACTTCAGATATATTTTGAGGTAGTGAGTAGAGAAGTGAATAAAGATACGCAAGGTCAGCTTCATGGTGGGAGTAGTGGAACAGTCTGTGTCACACTAGGTAGGCTCAGAGCAGGGATCTAGTCTAGCCATATCACTTTCTACTTTGCAAGCATGAGACTATTGGAAGTTCTTCATTTGCCAGTTGAGTTTGGTTATCCCTTTTATAGACTGAATGTGTCCCTCCAACATTCATGTGTTGATATCCTCTTCCACAGGAGATAGTACTAGGAAGTGGGACGTTTGGGGGATTATTAGGTTTAGATGAAGTCATGAGGATGGAATCTGTATGAATTAATGCCCTTATTCGAAGAGACCAGAAAGCTTGTTCCACTCTCTCTAGCACATTAAGATACATCAAGAAGGCAGTTCTCTGCATCACCGGGAGCCATATCCACTGGCACCTTAGTATTGGACTTCCAGGCTCCAGAACTTCAAGAAAATAAACTTCAATTTGTTAAGCCACTCACACTATGGTGTTTTGTCACAGCAGTCTTAGCAAACTAACCCATAGTTCTGAGTAGAGATTTAATTCTGAATTTTCCTAAACTAAATCATATGAGCATATTTTAATGGCCTCCTACTTGCTTCATTGATGAAAGAAGAATTTCCACACTATGGATATGTGGTATCCAAACCCACAACACTGGGCACTGTACAGATGAGCTCAATAGCAGTTTATTAGTCACATATATTCATATACTCACTTTTTATTTTATTTTACTTTTTAAATTCACGATATTATGGGGGTACAAACCTTTTAGTTACATGAAATGCTTTTGCTTTGTTCAAGCCAGAGCCACAAGTGTGTCCTTCCCCCATACAGTGCGCCCTGTCTCCATCCGCTGTGGGTTTACACACCACTGCTGATCTACCCTCAGCTTCACGACCAGTGAGTATTACTGCTGTGTAAGCACTTTAGTGTTGATCAGTTAGTACCAGTTTGAAAGTGAGTACATGTGGTGGATGTTTTCCCATCTTTGTGAAACCTCACTTCGAAGAATGTGCTCAGTGTCTATCCAGTATAATATAAGAGGTGCTAGATCACCATTGTTTTTTGTAGTTGAGTAGTATTTTATGGTATCTGTATACCAGATTTTATTAATCCACTCATGTATTGATGGGCATTTTAATTGTTTCCACATCATTGCAATTGTAAATTGTGCTGCTATAAACATTCGAGTGTAGATATCTTTATTATAGAATGTCTTTTTTTTCCTTTTGATAGATATCAAGCAGTGGGATTCCTGATTCAAATGGTTTTCTATTTTTTACCTCATTGAAGCATCTCCAAATTACTTTCCACAGGGCTTATACTAATTTGCAGTTCCACCAGCAGTGTAAGAGTGTTCCAATATCTCCATATACATGACAGCATTTGTTATTTTTGGACTTTTTGATAGACGCTATTCTCACTGGAGTTAGGTGATATCTCATTGTAGTTTAGATTTGCATTTCCCTAATGATAAGAGATGTTGAGCACTTTTGGATATGTTTGCTGGCCATTGTTCTGTCTTCTTTTGAAAAGTTTCTGTTCATGTCGTTTGCCCATTTATTGATGTGGTTGTTTGATGTTTTTCTTTTTGATTTTCTTAAGTTCTATTTAGATTCTTGTTATCAGCACTTTATCAGATGTTTAGAAAGCAAGTATTTTCTCATTTTCTCCCATTCTGTAGGTCTATTCGTGCTAAGGACAGTTTCCTTGGCTTTGTAGAAACTTTTTAATTTGATCAGGTCCCATTTGTTTATTTTTGTTTCTGCTGTGATCGCTTTCAGAGTCTTCTTCGTAAATTCTTTGCCTAGGCCAATGTCTCAACGAGTCTTCCGTACATTTTCTTCCAGAATTCTTAAGGTTTCATGCCATAGGTTTAAATCTGTTGTCCAACATGAGTTGATTTTTATGACAGATGGGAGGTGGGGATCCAGTTTCAGTTTTCTGCATGTGGATATCTAGTTTCCCCAGCACCACTTATGGAAGATAGATTCTTTTCCCCAGTGTATACTTGTGTGTGTTTTGTCAAGGATTAAATGACAATATGATGATCGTTTTATATCTGCAATCTCTGTCCTATTCCCTAGGTCTATATCTCTTTTCTTGTGCCTGTGAAATGCTGTTTTGGTTACTATAGCCTTGTAGTGATATTGAAGTCTGGCAGACTGATGGCTCCCAATTTGTTCTTTTTGCTTTAGATTGCTTTGGCTGTAGGAGGTCTTCTCTGGTTCCATACAATGCATAGAATTATTTTTTCCAAGTCTGTAAGAATAGTGGTGGAATTTTGAAAGGGATTGCATTAATTCTGTGGATCATGTTAGGTAGAATGGACATTTTAACGATATTGATTCTACCAATCCATCAGCATGGTAAGGATTTCCATCTGTACACATCTACAATTTCTTTTCTCAGTGTTTCATAGTTCTCCCTATAAATATCTCTTACCTCCTTTGTTAAATATATTCCTAAATATTTAAATTTCTTTGATGCTATTGTGAAGGTTGTTGTGTCTTTGATTTCATTTTCAGCTTGTCTGTTATTGGCGTATATGAATGCCACCAATCTCTGTGCACTAATGTTGCATCCTGAGACTTTACTGAATTTGTTTATCAATTGCAGGAGTCTCTTGGCTGAATTCATGGGATTTTCTAGGCATGATAGCATAGCATCAACAAAGAGTGAGAGTTTGATCTCTTCTGCCCCCATTCAGAAACCCTTAATTCCCTTCTCTTGTCCAATTGCTCTGGCAAGGTCTTCTAGCACTATGTTGAATAGAAATGGAGATAGTGGGCAACCTTTTCTGATTCCAGTTCTATGTGGGAATGCTTTCAATTTTTCCCCATTCAATATGATATTGACTGTGGGTTTGTTATATATGTCCTTCATAATTTTAAGGAATGTCCCATATATGCCTATTTTTTTAGGGTTTCTGTCATAAAAGTGTGCTGGAGTTTATCAAATGCTTTTTCTGCATCTATTGAGAGAACCATGTGGTCTTTTTTATTGCTTTTATTTATGTGGTGAAGTACATTTATAGATTTTTGTATGTTGAACCAGCCTTGCATCACTGAGATAAAGCCCACTTTGTCATGGTGCATTATTTTTTTGATGTGTTTTTGGATTCTGTTTGCTGAAATATTGTTGAGAATTTTTGCATGTATATTCATGAGGGATATTGGTCTGCAGGTTTCTTTTTTTGCTAAATCCTTTCCTGGCTTTGGTATCAAGCTGATATTGGCTTCATAGAAAGAGTTGAGGTGATATCATCCTTCTCAATATTTTGGAATAATTTCTGCAGTATAGCTATGGGTTCTTTTTTATATGTTTGGTAAAATTCAGGTATGAACCCATCTGGTCTGGGACATTTTTTTTTGGAAGATTTTTTTATTGCTGCTCCAATTCTGCACTTGATATTGATCTGTTCAGCATGTGTGTTTCCAAGAATTTGTCCATTTCATCCACATTTTGTAGCTTTGGGGCACATAAATTTTCATAGTATTTAAAGATAATGTTTTGTATTTTCATGATGTCTGTACTGACTTCTCCTTTATCATTTCTGATTGAGTTCATTAAAGTACTTTCCAGTTCTTGTCAATCTAGCAAGAGGGTTATCAATTTTGTTTATCTTTTCAAAAAACCAGGTTTTGGTTTTTGGCCTCACACATTCACCCAGTGAATGTGTGGGAATGTATTCATTCCCACATAGAACTGGAATCAGAAAAGGTTGCCCACTATCTCCATTTCTATTCAACATAGTGCTAGAAGACCTTGCCAGAGCAATTGGACAAGAGAAGGGAATTAAGGGTTTCTGAATGGCGGCAGAAGAGATCAAACTCTCACTCTTTGCATAAGGAAAGTGGCTTTTTTTTGCCTCTCCCTACCTCCAGGGATGTAGCCCACCACTCTTGGCACAAAAGTCACTGTTCTAGCAGGAGGAGTGCTGCCTGAAACTGTGGCGTGCCACAGCATCTGGGTTATGGGCCCCATAAATGGCGGCCACCCACCTGCAGAGTTCCAATGCTGGTGGCGACTGTTTAGGAGTTGGTGGATGCCACATTGGTGAGCTGAGTCAACAGTATGCCCATTGTCTCTTGTGTGTCGCCCTCTGGCAATCTCAGACCTGTCCAGAAGGAGGCCTTGCTCTTTCTGACCCTTCTTTAGCCAGCCTAATCATCCACAATGATTTCCAGAGTAGAGTCACCTTTTCAGTGTTCACCTCCATTGTTCTAGTCCCGCTGACTGCCAGAGGCAAGGTGCTGTCTTTTAACTCCTAGCAGTAGCTCAGACCAGTCCCTCCCCAACCCAGTAGAGTCTTAGCACAGAGCTCTGGCGAGTTCAAGATACTTCCCATTATTTTCCCCTCTCCACAGAGCCCAACGTCAGTGCCATGATTTTGAACTGACTTCAGGCAGGTCCTGGTCTGAGTGGGTATGGAAGTTAGTGGGGAAGCAGAACGTTCTCCTGTGGGTCAGATCCCACTGCACTCGCTGGCCAGGTGGGTGCAGCCTTCCCACACTCTATTTTCTATTATTTCACACTCTCCAGACTTCACAATCCTGTCTCCCTCTCACCTTTTTTCCCCTGTGTTGTGTGTCCCACACTGTTTCTCTGTAGTTTCATAATGCTGTTCTTGCAGGGAAGCAATCCACTTGTGTGTAACAATTCGAGTTCTTCACATTTTTGTGGGAGCAGAGAGCCAGGAGATGACCTTTACTCTGCCAAGTTTCAGCCCAAGATCCCATGTTTAAATGATGAAACCATCAATAGAAAGCAGCCTGATTTCCTGGATTGCCTGACATCAGAGAGCCTGTACCAACCTTCCTTGAGAAATAAATTTTATTGTGTGCTTTATGTTTCAGATTTTGTCTGTTGCATCAGTAAGCAGTTACTTCATCTAATACTTAGCTATTATTTCTGTTGTAAGGCATATTTAAATATTTTAATTATGGAGATAATTCTGCATATATTCTCATAGAAAAATAATTCTAACAGTATAATTCTAACAAAGTAGGCATAGATGGGGCTTACCTAAAAATGATACAAGCCATATATGACAAACCCAAAGCCAACAACATATTGAATGGAGAAAAACTAAAAGCATTCCCACTTAGAACTGGAACCAGGCAAGGTTGCCCACTATCTCCATTTCTATTCAACATAGTGCTGGAAGTCCTGGCTATAGCAATCAGACAAGAGAGTGGAATTAAGGGCATCCAAATGGGGGCAGAAGAGATCAAACTCTCACTCTTTGCTGATGACATGATATTATATCTAGAAAATGCCAAGGATTCAACCAAGAGACTCCTAGAATTGATAAATTAATTCAGTAAGTCTCAAGATACACAGTCAATACTCACAAATCAGAGGCATTCATATACATCACTAACAGTCAAACTGAGAACCAAATCAAACATTCAAAACCCTTCACAATAGCAACAAAGAAAATAAAGTACCTGGGAATATATTTAACTAAGGAGGTAAAAGACCTCTGCAGGGAGAACTATGAAACACTAAGGAATGAAATAACAGAGGACATAAACAGGTGGAAAACCATACCATGCTCATGGGTTAGCAAAATTAACATTGTTAAAATGTCTATACTACCCAAAATGATCTACAGATTCAATGCAATCCCTATTAAAATACCATCATTTTTCACTGATATAGAAAAAATAATTTTACACTTTGTATGGAAACAGAGAAGACCCCGTATAGCAAAAGCAATTCTAGGCAATAAAAACAAAATGGAAGGTATCAATTTACCAGACTTCAAACTACATTGTATTGGCACAAGAACAGGGACATTGACCAGTAGAGCAGAACTGAGAAGCCAGATATAAAACCATCCTCATATAGCCATCTAATCTTTGACAAAGCAGACAAAAACATACACTGGGGAAAATAATCCTTATTCAATAAATGATGCTGGGTCAACTGGATAGCCACATGTAGAAGACTGAAACAGGACCCACACCTTTCACCTCTCACAAAAATCAACTCACACTGGTTAACAGACTTAAACCTAAGGTGTGAAACTGTAAGACCCCAAACTAGCCTAACCAGCTCTCTGCTTCTGTAACCACGCTTGCTCTTAGAAAACCAAGACCCCACACCCCTTCCGCCCTTCCAGGAAATAGCTGTTATAGCTGTTACAAGTTCCCGGAACTAAGTGCAACCAGTTATACAAGACAAGACCAGTGGAATTTCCCCACCCTAAACTCCCTAACCACCGGCTGCGGTTTTAGCTTATAAAAAACCCCCCCAAGCTTGAAAGGGGCGCGGCAGCTCCCCTAGCTGGGTGATGTTGTACGCCCCAGCGCTGGAAATAAAAAAAAACCTCCTGCTCTTTTGCATCAAGCCTCTGGACTCTGAGTCTTTTTGGGCGGTCGTCTCTCTCTCTCCCAAACGGGCTGTACATTCCTACGGCCCAACATTTTGGGGGCTCGTCCGGGATCGGAGAGGCGACCCCTCTTAAAAGGACCGGTGGCACCAGGCTTGGAGGTAGGCAGACTCCGGAGTCGTCCTTTATATTTGTCTCTGTGTTGTATGTGATGTGTCAATTTTGAAGTTTGAATTTGGAACGACAGGGTACTAACTCCGTAAGGAGGAAGTTCCTCTGGACCAAGATAGGGTTCTTGGCCAGAAAAACTGTCGCCCTGGAGGACGCTCCAGGGATTAGGAGTGACCAGGTGGCTTTGGTCAACTCCAGTTGTTTGCCTGCAGGTCGTTGCAGGATTGGGCACGATACTCCTAGGGTAGGATATCGTCCTTTGTCAGTGTTTGTGTGCAGAAGCAAGTGGCTTCGGTGTTTGTCTGTTGTCTGTGTTGTCGGTCTTTTCTCTTTAATTATACTTTTTACTCATCCAGGAATTATGGGCCAAGGGAAGAGCACTCCTCTCTCTCTCACTCTGGCACATTGGAAAGAGGTCCGAGATCGGGCCCATGACCTGTCCGTCATCATCCGGAAGGGCCCCTGGCAAACGTTTTGTGCCTCTGAGTGGCCCTCCCTCAGTGTGGGGTGGCCCTCAGATGGAACTTTTAACCTTTCTGTTATTTCTGCAGTGAAAAAGAAGATCTTTGCACCGCACCCCCAAGGACACCCGAATCAAGGTCCCTATATCATTGTCTGGCAAGACCTCGCCCAAAACCCTCCTTCTTGGGTAAAAGTGCCAGTGCTACAACCTCCTCTCGCCCTGGTAGCCCAGACGGCTCCATCAGATCCAGTGCGGCGACCTCTACCCCTAACTGATCCCCAGGCAGAATCTCTCCTTCTCGAGTCTCCCCCACCCTATGTCCCCCAGCAGCAGGCGCAGGTGGCCCAGCCAGGGCCGGGGACAGCCCAGCCCACGGCCCCTATGGTTGCGGGTCCGGCTCAGGGTACTAGGAGTAGGAGAGGTTTATCTCCAGATTCCACTGTCACCTGCCCCCTGCGCCCAGTGCCGGTTCCCAACCCTGGGTCGGGATTAGAGGATGATACAGCCCCCATCCAGCTCCTTCAGTATTGGCCCTTTTCCACAGCTGATCTCTATAATTGGAAAACTAATCATCCTCCTTTCTCTGAGGACCCCCAGCGCCTGACCGGATTAGTTGAGTCTCTGATGTTTTCCCACCAACCCACCTGGGACAACTGTCAGCAGTTGCTCCAGACTCTTTTCACTACTGAAGAGAGGGAGCGGATCATTTTGGAAGCGCGGAAGAATGTCCCCGGGCCGGACGGGCGCCCGACCCAACTCCCTCCGTTGATGGATGCCGCTTTCCCTTTGACCCGACCTAATTGGGACTTCAACACGGCAGAAGGTAGGGAGCGACTGACTGTCTACCGCCAGACTCTAGTGGCAGGCCTCAGAGGGGCTGCGAGACGCCCCACCAATTTGGCTAAGGTAAGAGAAATTCTTCAAGGACCGACTGAACCTCCCTCTGTCTTCCTTGAACGACTGATGGAAGCGTTCAGACGGTATACTCCTTTTGACCCGACCTCAGAAGGGCAGAGAGCCTCAGTAGCCATGGCTTTCATAGGCCAATCGGCCCTAGATATCAAAAAGAAACGGCAATAGTGGTGGCCAAGAAGATCCTAGAAGATATCTTTCCTAGGTTTGGAATTCCTAAGGTAATAGGATCCCATAACGGCCCGGCTTTTATTGCCCAGGTAAGTCAGGAAATAGCCAAGATACTAGGGGCGGATTGGAAATTGCATTGTGCCTACAGGCCCCAAAGCTCAGGTCAGGTAGAAAGAATGAATAGAACGTTAAAAGAGGTCATGACTAAATTATCCTTAGAGACTGGCGTAACAGACTGGACAGTCCTCCTTCCTTTCGCCCTCTTCCGCGTTCGCAATACGCCTGGCCCTTTAAAAATCACACCGTTTGAAGTTTTGTTTGGGGCCCCACCACCTCTCATGTCCGATCCATGGTCCATGCCACCTAATACTGATGCTAATATTCCCCATTCCCTACTCGCCAGGTTAAAAGCCCTTGAAGTTGTTCACAGGGAGATCTGGGCACCCCTGGCCGCCCTCTACAAGCCGGGAGAAGTACAGGTGCCCCACCCGTTCCAGGTTGGTGATCTCGTCTACGTCAGGCGACACCGAGCTGCCAACCTCGAGCCGAGGTGGAAAGGACCACACTTGGTGCTGCTGACGACTCCGACGGCCATCAAAGTGGACGGCATCGCGACCTGGATTCACGCCTCACACGCAAAGCGGGCGCCTCCCGAGGACAACAATGATGAATGGACTGTGGAGACAACTGACAACCCCCTCAAGCTTCGAGTTCGCCATCATGTGTCTCATGATACACCTGTTGCCGATAAGTAGTTACATCCCCCATATGCCCCAAAGACTGACCTGAAAAATAATCTCCCCCACTACGCGACAAGTAGTATAGCAGTCCAATACCACCATAGCCCCACCGGGTACCTGGTGGCCCTCTCTTTTTCCTAGTGTCTGCTCCTTTGGGCTAACAGACTTTTGTTACATCAACCCCCAAGATTTTGCGCTTTATGGGCTCCCCCACTCACCAGAAGGGCCTCCACTCCTTCTCACCCCTCCCTCCCCAAGACACCTCAAGGCAACCCCTTTCTATGTTTGTCCCGACAACAGAATAAGACAGGAGTTGGGGCATAAGCGAGACTGGCGAAAGGGCGACTGTAATCGAGCACCAGGTTCTGAATATTATTGTGCCTTCTGGGGATGTGAAACAACAGGAACCGCCCGCTGAATACGAAACCCCCCTTCCTGGGATCTCATCCAAGTACAAGCAACTACCCTTAGCTCTATCCTCAACATCACTTTCACCCCGGGGGGGAGAGCAATGCCCTGGCCCAGGTGGGCTGCAGGATATACCTGGGGGTTAAGACTCTACCAGGCAGGGTATGATCCCGGGTTCTCTTTTAAAATAGAATTGCAAGTAAAAGCTTATAACCCCATGCCCATTGGGCCAAACCTTGTGTTACCCAACACTGTATACCTACCTAACCCTGCAATCCGCCCGCGTGGCCGAGCCAGAAAGGGCAAAAAGAGCAACGCCAGCCGTCGACCTAACCCACGCCGCCCCTCGGGTACCCCGTTGTCGCTCCCCGTCTCCTCCTCCCCCACACCCGCTTTCGTAAACCGGGCCCCCCTAAACTCCAGTACAAGTCACAGGCTGTTGAGACTAGTGCAAGGTGCCTTTAGCTCCCTAAATAACACTGATCCCACCTTAACTAAATCTTGTTGGCTCTGCCTAACAGTAGAGCCACCCTATTATGAAGGAGTTGCTTTTCTTGGAAACTACACTAACACCAGTAGCCCCAACTCCTGCACCTGGGGAAGCCAGGGAAAACTAACCTTAACCAAAGTTTCAGGCCGAGGCATCTGTATAGGAAATGTTCCTAATGACCGTCGAGGTCTTTGCCATGAAATAAAAGAAGCTCCCTCCTCCTACAGAGAAAATAGCTACTTAATTCCTCCAAAGGGCGGTTGGTGAGCTTGTAATACTGGACTCACCCCCTGCCTAGCGACTCAAGCCTTCAACAAAACATCAGAATATTGTGTTCTTGTCCAGCTAGTTCCCACCATCATATACTACCCAGGTGCCACATTTGAAAGTGAGTACGACCCTCACCCCTCATCACTGAGGAATAAAAGAAAATTAATATCTCTGACCCTAGCCACACTCCTAGGTCTAGGGGTAGCAGCAGGGGTGGGGACAGGGACTGCAGCCCTCATCAAGGGACCCTCCTATACTAGAGAGCTTGAAATGGCCATAGATGAAGACTTAAAAAATATAGAACAGTCCATTACCAAACTTGAAGAGTCTTTAACCTCCCTGTCTGAAGTAGTGCTCCAGAACAGGCGAGGACTAGATCTCCTCTTTCTAAAAGAAGGAGGTCTATGTGTAGCCCTCAAAGAGCAATGTTGTTTTTATGCTGATCACTCTGGTGTAATAAAAGACTCTATGTCCAAACTCAGAGAAAAGACTAGAAACCAGGAAAAAGGAGCGAGAATCACGCCAAGGATGGTTTGAGGGATGGTTTAATACATCCCCCTGGTTAACAACTTTACTCTCCACCTTGCTAGGACCCCTGCTTATACTCGTCTTGCTCCTAACCTTTAGGCCTTGTATACTTAGCCGCCTAGTGACATTTATCCGAGAGCAAGTTAGCACAGTCCAATTAATGGTGTTGCAGCAAAGCTATCAACCCCTTGCAAGTAATAAAGACCTATAGTTTCAAGATTAAAACTGTACAAAAGAAAAAGGGGGGAATGTAAGACCCCAAACTAGCCTAACCAGCTCTCTGCTTCTGTAACCACGCTTGCTCTTAGAAAACCAAGACCCCACACCCCTTCCGCCCTTCCAGGAAATAGCTGTTATAGCTGTTACAAGTTCCCGGAACTAAGTGCAACCAGTTATACAAGACAAGACCAGTGGAATTTCCCCACCCTAAACTCCCTAACCACCGGCTGTGGTTTTAGCTTATAAAAAACCCCCCCAAGCTTGAAAGGGGCGCGGCAGCTCCCCTAGCTGGGTGATGTTGTACGCCCCAGCGCTGGAAATAAAAAAAAACCTCCTGCTCTTTTGCATCAAGCCTCTGGACTCTGAGTCTTTTTGGGCGGTCGTCTCTCTCTCTCCCAAACGGGCTGTACATTCCTACGGCCCAACAAAACTATTAGAATTTTAGACGAAAACATTGGAAATACTCTTCTAGACATTGGCCTAGGCAAAGAATTTATGAAGAAGACCCCAAAGGCAATCACAGCAACAATAAAAATAAATAAATGGGACCTGATCAAATTAAAAAGCTTCTCACAGCCAAAAAAACTGTCACAAGAGCAAACAGGCAACCCACAGAATGGGAGAAAATTTTCGCAAGCTACCCATCGGATAAAGAACTGATAACCAGAATCTATTTAGAACTCAGGAAAATCAGCAAGGAAAAATCAAACAACCCTATCAAAAAGTGGGCAAAAGATATGAACAGAAACTTTCCAAAAGAAGACAGAATAATGGCCAACAAACATATGAAAAATGGTCACCATCTCTAATCATCAGGGAAATGCAAATCAAAACCACAATGAGATATCACTTATCTCTAGTGAGAATGTCCTTTATCATCAACAAGTCCCAAAACAATAAGTGTTGGAGTGGATGTGGAGAGATAGGAACACTCATAATCTGTTAGTGGGACTGCAATCTAGTGCAACCTTTGTGGAAAGAAATATGGAGATACCTTAAAGAGATACAAGTGGAACTACCATTTGATCCAGCAATCCCACTACTGGGCATCTACCCAAAGAACAAAAGACATTCTATTAAAAAGACATCTGCACTCTCACAATGATTTGCTGGCCCTCCCTTGCTTTTAAACAGTTACACATTACCACTGAATTATAAAACAACTGTTATTACTCTATATGATTATAATATATATACTCTGTCATTTTTACCCTTTAAATAACTTCTATATTATATACTTCTTGCTAAACACAGACAATTTCCTATACTTTTAACTGTGTGAAAAGCCACCTCCCCTCAATGCTCTGTTTTTCTGGGTCCACGTGCATCCATCTCTCAACCAGCAAATGTCTTAACTCTTCTATATTTTACTCTGATTTGAACATCAACTTACAGCAATCTTCACACCATCTTAAATTATATTTCCCCTAAACCTTTTGTATCCTGTGTATCTCTGGAAAAATTTCTATATCATTTTCTTATACTTTTCTCTTTTCATTATAATACCACATGATTTATTCATTAATGTAGTTGTCTCTGTTAGTCCCAGAAACAATTTAAGGAGGTTTACATGAAAACAGACTGAACAATAAGATAAGAATTTAAAATATATAAATGATTAAAAACAGGGTCAAAAAATGAGTGTAGTAATGGCCAGTAGCACTCAATAAGGAGGGAGTATGAAAAATATTTGTTGTGTAGCATCTGTTTGTTTGGGCCCTAAGTTTGGTCCTTTTCTTTCTAACATCCAATGCAAAATGGAGATTGAAAAATGTGATAAGTAATTTATAAGGCCCATGAGATAAAAAATTAAGGCCACTGCCTGGCACTGCTCTTCTTCATGCTACAAGAAGTGAAACAGAGATACAGAAAATAGAGAGAGAGAGAAAGAGAGAGAGTGTGTGTATGGGTGTGTGACAGAGAAAGAGAGAGAGGAGAGAGAAACAGAGAATGGGTGTGTGATAGGAGAGAGAGAGGGAAAGTGTGACACAGAGAGAGAGAGACAGAGAGAGAGTGGGTGTGTGACAAAGAGAGAGTGGGAGTGTGACAGAGAGAGACAGACAGAGAGACTGGGTGTGTGACAGAGAGAAGGAGACAGACAGAGAGGGTGTGTGACAGAGAGACAGTGGGAGTGTGACACACAGAGAGAGAGAGAGAGGGTGTGTGACAGAGAGAGTGGGAGTGTGACAGAGAGAGAGACAGAAAGACAGAGAGACAGTGGGTGTGTGACAGAGAGAGACAGAGAGACAATGGGTGTGAGATGAGAGAGAGAGAGAGAGAGAGAGAGAGAGAGAGAGAGAGAGAGAGAGAGAGATTGATTTTCTCTAGGCTCCTTAAACATATGATTAAGACAAGTTGTTATCTGGTATACACCTTGGCCCTCATCCTTACAGTAAATACAGCATAAGGTTTTGAGATAGGAGTCAGATATCCTACAGGCAGTTAGGGCAAAAGTCACAAGGAGAAGGCCAACAGGATAAGAAAGTCAGAAGAATGTGAATATGTTTAGCTAAGGTAAATGTAATTGACAGGGACCCTTTAGTTATTTTTCTCTACCCATAACATCTTTATCTAAGGTCAATGGGAAAATTCCTTTAATTGGGGCATGGCACAGTTGAGGCGACAGTGTTCCTAAATGAACTACCCTCATTAACACATAACAAATACATGTATACCCCTTTAATATTTTGAAATAAAAAAATTGTAAAAGTTAAAAAAAAAAAAAAACAGTAAAGATTCCACCCACCAGCCTCATGACACTTTACAAACGGCATGGCAACTCCCAGAAATTGTCCTATAAGATCAAGAAAAGGAAAGGTTCCTGGTTCTAGGAACTCTCCAACTCTTTCCCAGAAAACTCATCAATATTCCACCCACAGCTTAGCATATTATTAGGGATTATAATAAAAGAACATACCCCTAACCCTGGGGTACCACTATAGCTCCTTGGATCAGTCTGCTCTTTTGCCTTTACTTAAGAATATACTCTACTTTCAACAAATCTTTCTACTTCTGCCTACACTTTCTGTCTGTTCTTTCTCTTGCTTGTGACCCTGCACTTGAATTCCTTCCTACACAGAGGTCAGGAACACTCTCTGCCATTGCATGTGCCAGTATCAGTTTCATGGATATCCCAGATGCACAGCTCTCCGCTGGACTAGATGGTTTTCGTGGCCCAGAAGAATGCACGGACTGTGTAACTTTCCAGCCAACCTCCCTTCTTGCATTGCATTTCTCTTGCACTCCTGACCTGTTGGTGACATTCTCCCAATTGCCTAACACCACTTTTCCTTCACTTTTCTTCTTCTTGTGCTATTTTACTTTGGCCTCATTCTTCTCCCTTTTGGGAGAGCTCCTATTGATGCTTCTTCTGACAGGTGAGTCTCCTCCCTACCCCACAGTTCAAAAATGTTTTCAGAATCTAATGGCACTTAAAGTAGATTTATCATTCTCCTTATTGTACAGATGGAGAAACTGCATCCAAGAAAGAGTAGACATAAAGCTCTAATAATTGCAAGCTTATGAATTTAATTTTTTGAAATATGACTGATACTAGCTAGTTCCACAGTGTCCCCATGATCTGTAGTAAAATGTGAATCACATTTCACTGTCTGAGATGTTACTGTTGAATGAAGAGATATCTTGTGTTACTAAGAACTTTGCATCCATTGCTGACAAGTGCCAAAAGAGTGAGACTGCTGAACAACAAAGGTTGAAAGTAATAGGGATCATTTCCTTGTGTGATATTATCAATCTTTTAAGAAGAGCTTGTATATTCACCCTTTTGCATATTATATATTTTTTTCTTTTTGTCCTTTACTTTGACCTCTTCCACCAACCATAGCCTAGAGATTGTTCTTTGACTATCCTTCTATGTTTACATAGGCAATTTTATCATACCCCACTGCTGTTGTCTAGCTCTGTATTTTATTTTATATGACTGCCTCTATCAGAAGTACATTCTAATCAGGTGGTCCAGTTAACTGCAATGCATTGCAGAAATGTTATAAGGAGAGGAAAACTAAACATTGATGGACACTAGTAATTGTACCACAATTTGCAGCCTCCCTTTTTATCTTAAACTCTTTGAAATTGTATTAGAGTCATACAGAAATTGTAAAAATAGTACAGGAAGTTCCTGTGTAACCTTCTCCTAATTTTAAACAACAATATCAGTTTACACAGAATGGTAAATTTATCAAGACACAGAAAATGACATTGGTATAATTTTATGAATTAAAGCAAAATGTAATTCAGATTGCAAAGTTTCATGTGGTAAAAGTTTTATGAAGTTTTTTATGAAGTGGTAAAAGTTTTATGAAGTTTTTTTTTAGCATGTATTGATTCATGTAATTATTACCACAATCAAGCCACAAAAATACTCCTTAACCACACAGAAACTCCCCCATTCTCCCCATTTAGAGTCATATTTTTCTCTAAAACTTAACCTCTGAAAACCCTGATCTATTCTCCGTCACTACAGTTTTGTCGTTTTGAGAATTATATGTAAATGGCATTCTAGACTATGTAATAGCTAACATTCAGGTTGGCTCCTATACTCAGTGTGATGACTTTGAGATCCATCCACGTTATTACACATTTGTCATTTTTTAATGCTGAGTGATATTCCATGAAGTCATTTTTAAGTGCTGAGTAGTATTCCACTGCATGGATGTACCTCTGTCTTTTATCCATTCATCCATTATCTTCAACTTAGGGCTATTATAAATAAAGCTGTGTAAAACTGCTGTATACATTTGTTTATGATGCTTTGTGTTTTCTTTTCTCTATGGTAAATTCCCAACGCAGGCCTGCTTGATCATATAGTAAATGTATATTTAATTTTATATAAACTGGAAAATTGATTTCTCGAGATCTTGGATCAAATCCTCACCAACATTTGATTTTTTTATGTAATTATTTTCAGCCATTGTATAAGGTGGGTAGAGGCATACATTTACATTTCTTTAATGGATAATCAATATTAATATGTTGAACATATTGACGTCTGCCTGTTTGCTGTTCACATGTCCTCCAGCATGAAATGTGTGCACAAGAAGTATGCACATTTTCTAAATGGACTCTTTTGTTCTTATTGTTATTTACTGTGCTCTCTCTTTTTTATTTGGATACAACTTTTTTGTCTGCTATGTTATTTGCAAATATTTTCTCCCCATCTGTGGGTTTTATTATCCATTTTTAATAGTGTCTTCAATAGAGCAAAAGGTTTTGGTTTCGGCAAAGCACAATTTATCTGTTCTTTCTTTATCTATCTAAAGTTAGGTGAAAAAATTCTGTGTGGTGGAGGGGAGAGGCCTGCCTTGAAGTTGGGGTTGTTCTATAGTGTACAATAATATTAGGTCAGAAGGAGCACAACAGGTGGCAAGGAAGTGGCTAAGGGTGAAGAGCAGAACCAAATTGTAGCTAGGAACCAAACTGCAACTAGGAACTGTAAGGAACCAGTAAGGAGCTCCTAGTGACCTTTAACTGACCTGGGGCTCATTACTCTCTAATTAGCATAGCATGGGTGGAGTTTTCATAAAGGATTGTGGGAGGACTCATGCATAGTAAGGAAACTGTTATATTATCTATTATGTAACTCCAACCTGTCAATCACCCCAAAGATGGAAAAGGGCAACCAAACTTGCCAAAAGAAAGGCAGGACAAACGAGTGAGCACCTAAAAAACAGTGTGTGCTCAGACTTTGGGATCTTCTCCACTCATGGAGGATGACCCATCTCTCCCTCTGAGAATGCTTGCATTAATGCTTTGCATTAAATGTTGTGTGTGAGTTTGCTTCATATTTGTGATCATTCCATCATCAGCTCCATTCAGTACCAGTACTCATTTTTGACACTGGAAACCAGGGGTCCAGGGAACATCGACAAAAAACCTAATAGTAGAGGATACACAGTAAGGTCAGATGAACAAAATATTTTAATGTTGTGCTTTTGTTCTTCCCAATGTGCCTTGGAACATTGAATTTCTACTGCCTCACTACAGGAATCCAAGAAAGCTCCTTAGACCACATGTTCCAGTACCATGGGGTCATACAATGAAGCACAAAAGTTTGGATGGTTGAGTCATTATGACTCCAGAGGATATACTAATAAACACCTACAACTTGTTTAAAGGTGAGTACTGGAATTCTTTATTGTTTTATGGAGTACAGATAATGGACTAAAAATGGAATCATGAATGTCACAGTGAATCACACAAAGTAAAGCTTAGTAATTTTTCAAGGAACTTTTGAGATTATGCATATGTACATACAAACACAAAGTGACTAACATGCACTTGGTAGATTTTTTTTACATATATATTTTACAACAGTTGAGGGTAAAAATAAAGGTCACTGCACTGGAATATGCAATGTTAAACATACCTTGAAAAAATCAGGGCCTCACAGAATCTTCCAGTTCTCCCTCTTCCCTACAGAAAGTTAATCCTTTTTGAACATGGAGACAAAGTTTGGCTGGTGAACAGAAGGAATAGATCAGGGTGTTTTTTCTCTGTCATTTCACCACTTGTCCTAGGCTCCATGCTTTTTGCTGCTGCAGATTCCCCAACTCATATCTAGACTGGGATCCTGATCCATAGGAGATGTGTTTGGGCAAAAGCTCAGAGCTTGCAAAAAGGTGATATTGATAGAGAGCCTTTAATCAAAGAACAAGTATCCCGTGTGAAATCTACATGAGAGAAGAGTGTGGTGACCACAAACCTCAAAACATAAGGACAATCGCATACTCACCCCTGCTTTCCACCTTCAGAGATACCAGACAGTTTTTTTCAGATTTCGCTGAGGTGGTACCCAGAATCTGGATGAGATCTCATGCCACTGTGGCAGAAGACTTTTTTTCTGGATATTGCCCAGACTTTGCCTGCTGTTAGGATGCACAGCACTCCCCACGCCCTTTGGATCACCCTATTCATCATCAATAGTTCTATGAGTGTTTCAGGTACCAATGAAAAACTGATGAATGTACGAATAGCCAAGAGGATGAAAATCCAAGCATTACACTTGCCCCACTGGCCCCTGAGTACTCTTGCAAAAACTCTCTAACCAAGAAAGTGGCTTTGTTTATGCAGTTCCTTTGGCTCCAAATAAAATTAAAAATTCCATCATGAAGGCACACATGCTGACAAAGGCCAAGAGAAAGTATAAGTAACACTTCCCTGTGATTTGATAAAGAGCTCTGACACATGGAGCTGGTCACTGGCTGTAACTTGAAGGATTTGAACTCATTTCTATGCCTTTCTCAGCAAACCAAAACTCACCAATGATGGGGGTTGGAGTGCTGCCAGGGGTTGCCAAAGACCAGTCTCCTGATGACTCTTCTGACTGTGACTTCCATGAAGGGCAACTGTACCACTGAGGAGAAGAACTGAGAATTCTTGAACATGATGAAAATGTATACTGGGAAAAGCATTTTATCTGTGGGCAGTCGAGAAGAACTCATCACCAGAGAATGAATGTAAGAAAAGTACCGGGAGTACCAGCAAGTTCCCAATACCAATCCTACATGCTATAAATTCCTGTGAGGCCCAAGAGCTCACACCTAAAGCAGCAAGAATAAAAGTACTACAATTTTTGGCAAATGTCAATGATATGTTCTTGTTTCTTTTTATCTGTGTATGAAGAGACATAGTGAGATGAAGAAAAGAGCCTGAACCAGAGTTGCCTCTGTTATTATGGCTAGGGCATATTCCAGGGCCAAGTACAGCAGCTTTTTATCCTCCTAGTGAAATCTGAGTCAAGTTTTTCCCTTTCTGGTTGAATAGGGCAGTCAACCTTATAAGTAGTAGTGGGCCAGTATTGGGCAGGAGAGAATACAGTGTACATATATCATCTTTGTATTCATGTTTTGTTGAGTAACTTGAAGATATTCCTTCCCCACTTCTAGCCTTCCTTACTTTTGTTCTTTCTTAATTCTTCGCTTTCTTCCTTAATTCCCTCCTCCTTTCCTCCTTCCCTCCCTTCCTTCCTTCCTGCCTTACTTCCTTTCCTTCATTCAGGTTTTCTTTTCCTTTCCAGTTAATTTCTAAATGTTCCTTTTAATATGAAGTCTAACTAGTTTCAAAATATAAATTTATGAATCACCACTTGCATTATGCATTTATTTCTGTGTATCAGGTTTAAGAGTAGGAGCTATGCTATCTTGAAAAAAAATTGGAAAATCTTCCATATTATTTTATGTTCTGAAACAAGATAATGTGGCAGTCAAGTGTAACAGAAGAAATGGCCTGAAAAAAAGTAAAAATATTTTATGAACTGTTTCTTTACAACTCCCACTTTTTTGGGGGCTTGAAACCTTTATCTTTGCCTCAGGCCAGTGGTTGGGAGGGAAAGGGGTTATACTTTGCTATTTGTACCACAGGAGATGGCTCAATGAAACTGTCCTGGCTGAGGTCCAAGGTCTGAGGTACAGGTCATATGATTATCTTCCCTGGAGATGGACAGATCAAAATCATTAACTGTTGTTAAGCAGCAGTAGCCTGAATTTGAAAACCCTCCCTTTTAAAGCTCTGGATTTCTGCTTATAGATAGGATAATGGCACTCTAAGATGGGAGTATGCCAATCTCCTTATTTGCTAGCAAATTAATAAACCTTCCTTTCCTTCTCCTCAAACTGTCCTTGTTCTTCTGATGTGGCCTCAGGGACAATTGTTGAACTTTAGGTATCACAAGTAAGTTTTTCATTGAAAATAGGAGACAAGTCAACATTAAATTTTTGGGCTCAAAAATGGAGATAAGTAAAAAATGTGCAACACTAAGATTCTCTAAATTTTTAGTGCTCTGTTCTGTAAAATTTATATATACATACATGCATACTTGAATTTATTCAGCTTATTCAATAATTTAAGACAAATCAAATCTAATAAATTGGATAGCATGGTTTTTTTTTTAGACTGAGTGGCTTAAACAACAGAAATTTATTTCTCACACTTTTGGAGGCTGAGAGGTATAAGACCAAAGCCCCAGATTTGGGATCAGGTGAGGGTACTCTTGCTGGTTTGAAGATGGCTGTCTCCTCATGGTATCCTCACATGGTGGAGAACAAGGAAATGGAAAACAAGCTCCCTAAGGGCACTAATGCCATTCACAAGGGCTCCATCCTGACAAAGTGCTCCCCAAAGGCCTTACCTCTTAATAGTATTACATTGGGAATTAGCATTTCAACATACAAGTTTGGCAGGGGGCACAAACATTCAGTATATAACAATTTTCATTGGCTCATTTATTCCTTAAACGTTAATTGAATATAGACTTTTTGTACAACACTATGCCATTGATGGAGATGTTAGGATTTCTGCTAAAGGAGCTGATGGGAGTTGGTGGTGTAAGGGTGAGAGGAAATTTGCCCTTTCCCAAAAAGTTCACTGAAAGATCACCTCACAATTAAGACAGATTAATAAAAGAAAGGTTTATTTACCATGTGCATGGGAGAATCATAGAGTCCTTACCCAATACCCCAATAAAGTTCAGATGTTTATATACCTGTTTTGTGGGGGTAAAGGGGAAGATGAGCAGTAACAAATGGTTGCTAGGGAGCATGAGTAGCTGGGGGAATCACATTGATTTGTAAATTAACCTGAGAGACAGGTATTTTGTTTTAAATGACTTAGGCCAGGTCTGGTTGCATTCCTGATCTTCTTTCCTGAAATATATTGAGAAAAGAGGGAGAGGAAGGGAAGTCCATTGTTCTTATGGTTTCTGAAGATATAGGACAACCCTCTCCCAAGGGCCTGTTAACTTATAAGGGCCTTAATTCAAAATATTCTTTATACCAAGGAGTCATATTTTGGGGTGAAATTTCCTGAGCTCCTTCAGTAGGGTATAATGTAGCAAAAAGAGATAATTTAAAAGGAGGAGTGAGAAGGTCAGAATGTAGGTGATAGGAATAAAGTGCATTTTGAGACAAATCTGTCTGGGAATGTGAAAAACTGCAGTTCTTCAGTGGCTCTGATATTTTAAGTTTAGCTCAGTGGCTGGTGAGGTAAGATGTGGGAGTAATGAACTGGCACTGGAGTCTCAAATGGTATGTCCCAGCATTGAGAAACTAAAGCCTAGAATGCGAAATGGTTCTTAGCAGTTATTCTTGAATCCTGGATAAACTAAAGCAAAACTTTCCAGTTAGAGAGGTAAGGTAGGAGTTCCCTGTACTTGATTCAGTGCATTTGATCACAGTATTTGTTGTGCATACTCAATGGCAAACATGCTACCTTCAGTTAAAAGAGAGGTTGACAAAGAGGGTAGAACCAAGAACCCACAGGATGGAGCCACTAGCCAAGAGAATTCTTCTTAGGCTTTGTAATCGAATCAAGGCACTCACAGCCTTTGCTCACTGGAATTTCAGAACTGCTGCTGTCTAGTTACTCTTTTGTACCTCAGTTTATGCCGGTGTTGACACAAGGATGTCTACAGCTGTTATGCCTATCCCACCATTGTACATTGGGTGTGTTGGGACAGATGACGTGTCACTTTTGTTTCACAGATCTACACATGAAGGCGTACCTTGTCCTGTTAGTATACTTAACAACTACACCCCAAGAGCCTCATCACCTGCAGGTGTGCCTAGTTTAGTTGATGAAATTTAATTTTGAGCTGATGCTGTAATGGGATCAGAGTCTTATGGATCTTTGGAAGGGGTGAGTATTTTTTGCATAAGGCAGGAATATGAAACAATGGGGCCTAGAGAGCAGACTGTGGCAGAAAATATCTTATATGCCCTGAAGCCCCCACCTTCTAGTGGTCATGACTTGTGTATTTCTACCTCAAATCTTAGTAAGGCCTATGATTTGATTCTAAGGAATAGATTATGACAAAGATGATGGGATGTTCCTCCAGTGATTGCATTACCTTATATGTCAAAAGTAAGCTGACACTCCTCTGATAGTGGACATTATCTAAGACACCATTTTGCTATCAGATAGGCTTTAGCTATGCTGCTAGTCTTGAAGAAGAAATGTGCCATGTTTTGAATGGTCTATGGAGAGGGAAATGAGACATCAAATTGCAGGCTGTGTTTAGGAACTGAGGTTGGCTCTAGGAACAGCCAGAAAAGAGAAAAAGTTCTTAGTCCTACAGACAAAAGGAAATGAACTGTGCCAACAAACTGAGTGAGCTTGGAAGTTGATTTTTTCTTGGTCACTTCCAGTTTCCAGTCCAGTATGTAAGGAGCTTAGCTAGTCTCACTTCTATCTTCTATCCTCCCAACAAAAAAAGAGCTGAAGAAACTGAAAATCCAATTGAGGTCATAGGACGAACTGCTTGTCCAAAAAAAAAAAAAAAAAAAAAAAGGACAGACAGACCAGAAGATACAGAGAATCCACAGCTCCCTGGAACAGAAGTCCAGAAGCAGAAACCACTACTGATAGAGCCAGTCCCAGAACAGGCAAACTTAAACTATGTTTGACAAATTGCTAGATCCTCAGTATAGACTAGCTTGATAGCTAAAACTCCAGTGGGGCTCAGTGTAATAGGGGCCCACATTCTTTTGAGAGTTTTGCCTCCAGGAGTACTAACAGGTTCTCATAGTGAAGGTTGAAGGATCAGATAAAAATGCCCTTCTACTTACAACAAGGAGAAGGAAAAAGTCATTTTGAAATGCGTCCAGAGCAATTTGTTCTTTATAACAAGGCCCACCTAAAGACAAACTATAAACTGGAGCCTAATTAAAAAGGGTTTCATCAGGGCCTAAAATCCATGGAGGAAGGGAAACTCCCAACTCTAGTCCCCTCAAGCTTTCTAAGAGACAGAAGGGAAATACCCAATTGCAGGCCCTCTTGACATCCTGTTTTACCTAAAGGGTGAGAGTAAAACTGAGAAGTATCTGTGAAGTCATAGCCCAAGGGCTCACTGAAAGACTGAGACTTAATCATAGGGTTATAGAATGTGTCTTCCTTTACCCCATAGTTACCACCACATTAGCAGGGCTCCTATATCATAACAGAAAATTATAACTGGAAGAGCTAACATCTCAGATCTTTTCAAAGAAGCACAGGGAAGCAAAAATGTGGACATTAGAGGAAAATTTAATCTCTAACATGCACAGCTACAGCAAACAGCAAACACAGCCTGATTCCTGGCCAGTAAAACAGAAAATCTCACACTAAAGGCTTACCTTGATTCCTTTTACCCAGTACATTACATTCGTTTTTCAACCAAAAATTATAAGGCATGCTAAAATGTGCAAACATACCCCCAGCAGTGTGAAGAGAGAAACTATGCATGAAACCAGACTTAGATATGGCAGACATTTTGGTATTATCAGACCAGGATTTTGTTTTGTTTTGTTCTGTTTTGAGACAGAGTCTTGCTCAGTCACCCAGGTTAGAGTGCCCTGGTGTCAGCTTAGCTCATTGTAACCTCATAATTCTGGGTGTTAGGTCCAGAGCCAAGAGGAAGACACGTGAAGACAGAGGTATAGCAAAAATGCTGTTTCTTTTGAGCATCTGGGTGCAAATGGGTGGAGGCCAAAACAGTGTCCACCATGAAGGTGGGGAAAACGATGGGTTTTATAGAGGGTTTTTCGGGGTGGGGGAGTGGTTAACACCTGCACAGATAGGGGAGGGGGTTAGTTTCATCCTTATGGGGGTGGGGGGGATTGCTTAGCTGCAGCTGTCTGTGGTGGGAGTTTGATTAACAATCTTGGACTCTCCAGACTCCTGGAGCTTTTGCTTCATGGGCTTTATGATCACTTACTTTTTAAGGTCCCACCTGGAACAAACCTAATCACTGAGGCAGGAGATTCAAGCGAATCTCCTGCCTCAGCCTCCTGAGTAGCTGAGACTACAGGTGTGCATCATCACATGCAACTAATATTTTTATTTATTTATTTATTTTTCGTAGAGACGTGATCTGGCTTTTGCTCAGGCTAGTCTTGAACTAGTGACCTCAAGGAATCCTCCGTCCTAGGCCTCTCAGAGTGCTAGGATTATAGGCCTGAGCCACCACACTTGGCCCAGTCCAATAATTTAAAACAACTATAATTACTATGCCAAAGGCTGTAATAGAAAAGGTGAACAATATGAAAGAATAGGTAAGTAATGTAAGCAGAAAGATGAGAGAGAATTGAGTTAAAGATGTTAATTGTTAAAAGAAAAAAAGGCAACCAAGAATTGTATATTTAGCAAAATTATGCTTCAAAATGAAGATGAAAAAACACTTTCTCACACAAATAAAAACTAAAAACAGAAGAAATTTGTCACCAGGAAACATGCATCTGCAGGCACAGATAAATCCTTGACTTGACTTTCTAGTCTTAAAAGTCTAATCTGAGATTCCTTATAAAAAAGTTCCAGGAAAGCCAACATAAAAAAGAAGGACTATGTGGCCAATAACTATTCTGGATGCAATTCATGCAAATAATCTAGCCTAGTACAATAAAACTAAAACTTATGTTGCAAATACATTGGTCCTACTATGATATACCCTTGATAAAAATGAGAAATATACAGAGAAAAAATTGTTTCAGGAGGACTTACAATACACCTGTCATTAGATTCTAGCCTTGTTCATTTTTTCTGAGTTTTTGTTATTTGCCTACAAATTGGCATTGGTCCTTGATTTAATTTCCCTCTTCTCTGTGGGACAAGATCTCCTGAGAATGAGCCTTTCTAGTGTTACTGAAAGCTGTGCCACTTGTCCATGAGGCCCAATAAGGAAGACAAGTGCTTTGAGGAGGAAGGAAAGAGAGAGAGTTTCCTTTTTTGACAAAGGAGGAAATGTGGTAGATCTTCTTGTCTCAAAATCCTGAGTTTTCCTGAACATAGACAGAAATACAGAGCTTTTAAAGGGAGAGTTCTCAACTTCAGGCAATTACTGTGGTAAACTATTCTAATCTTCCCATCTTGGTCAAAAACAAAGCCTATGAACTCTGCCAGCCTCCCACCTAGGGGGCTGGCTCCATCTGGGAGCTTAAGAAAAGACTTAACCTGCCTCAGGGATGCAGGCCAGGCTGCAGGTCTCAAAAGAGTGGGGGAAGTTTTAAAAAGACAGAAAATTTTTTTGCCCTTTTTTTTTCAGGCCATCCCCTTTGTTATTCCACTGACATGGAATTAGCTGAAACACACAACCATGAACTCATGTCTTCTACAGTGCTTTCTCCAAAGGATTTTTAAGAAGGGGGGGGGGTAAAAAAAAATCTCAGTAATACTCCCCTCAACTCCTTATGCAAAAGGAAAAGTGAAGGCCTCAGGTTCCTGGGAAGGACTGACCCCACTGATCACTGATAAGAAAATCCCTTGCTGGCTTCCCTTAAGCAAGGTAGTGCAAATTGTAACTTTAAGTCTGCAGGCTAAGTCTAGGTCCTAAAACTAGTCTGTTCTAATCCACACTAATAATGAATTACAAGTTTATCTTCCCAGGTACAGAAAAAGAGTCAAGATAAGATTAAACATTCTTATGTTCCAGCAGGTGTGAATAGCTCTTGGCTGAAGAAAATCCCGAGCAGCACACAGAGAGTTGGAGAGGCGGCCTCAGAGAGGCATATCTGCCACCAAACTCTGAGCGCCCCTTTTTCGTTTTCTTTAAGTTTTATACCTTTTTGGGGGTTACAGTTAGCCAATGGCAAGTTTTCACAAAAGTTACTTCATTTACATAGTAGTCAGCCAATCAGAAGTATGTCCCAAAAGTTACCTCATTTACATAGTAGTCAGCCAATCAGAAGTATGACCCAAAAGTTACTTCATTTACATGGTAGTCAACCAATCAGAAGTATGACCCCAAATCACCTCATCAGCTCTGAGTGTTAGTAGCTGCTCAATTTAGGAATGGGATCAGTGAAACAGGAGAGTTTTGGTGGATAGCCCTGACACTTCCACCTACCCAGAGACATCTACATAATTGATGTTTCCTTCACTCCCTTTTACTCTGTAACAAGGGAGTGTTACTCTGTAACACTCCCTTTTACTCTGCCTTATCTTATGAAAAATGTAGATTTCCTGGGCCCCACAAGGATGCAACTATTTTGCCTCACTGTCTAGATACCTGCTTTTTATAGTCTTTCTGTATGCCCTATCCCTCTTAAATTCTGTAGCTCCCAAATTCCCCTGCAAAAAACGTCACAGATTTGTCTGTGGTGTGTGTTTTTCATGGGTGCATCCTCAAACTTTGGCTTAGTAAACCTTTATTGATTGAGATATTTGTTTGGGTCACTTATTCTGGGTTGTTGCCAGCAATCAATGTTAAAGAATTTTTTCACAGACAAGAAGGATGTAGACCAGAAATTCAGATCTACATAAAGTCAGAAGAGTGTTATCACAGAATAAAGGAAAGTGAAATAATTTTTTTATTTCTTTTTCTTAGTTGATTTAATATTAAATAACAATTTGTTCAAAATAATAATTGCAACAATGTTTTCAGTGATTATATCTTTATTTTCCTTTTTTTTTTTTTTTTTTTTTTTTGTAGAGACAGGGTCTCACCCTGTTGCCTGGGCTGGACTGTAGTAATGTGTTCTTAGCTCACTATAACCTTGAACTCCTGGTTTTAAGCAGTCATTCTGGCTTAGTTTCCTGAGTAGCGAGGACTACAGATGTGTGCCACCATGCCTGGCTAATTTTTGTTTTTTTGTAGAGACAGAGTCTTGCTATGTTGCCCAGGGTGGCCCCAAACTCCTGGCTTCAAGTGATTTTCCTCACTCAACCTCTCAAAATTCTGGGATTATAGGCAGGAGCCATCACATCCTGTGATTATACCTTATGAATAAGTAAAACAAATGACAGCTATGTTATAAGACAGAGGAGAGAGGTATTTAGAATGCTCTTCTATAAAGTAATCATACTATCTGTGAAGTGAGAGAGAGAGTTATTTGAAAGTGGACTTGGATTAGTGCAAATGCATATTGCAAATTCTAGGGCGACCTATAAAGAAGTAAGAAAAGAAGTGTAATTGCTCTGCTAAAAGAGGAAAGAAAATGGATTGTACAAAATGCTTCCTTAAAACCAGTAAAGGCAGCAAAAGATTGAAAGACAAAAAAGGAAAACAAAGGTAACAAATAGAAAATAGTAACAAAATTGGTAGATATTAATCCAGCTATACCCATAATCACTTTAAAAGTCAGTGGTCTAACTATTCCAATTAAAAGACAGACATTTTCAGAGAGGATTAACCACTTCAGTACGGCGCTCACAGGCCGCAAAGCCTTGCCCACAGCCAGCACTCATAGTCCGCACGATAGTTTGTGCTGTGTATTGACGACCAATCCATTTTGCTCTTATGTGATGAGGAAAGCTTGAAAGCACTGAAAGCTTGTTTTACTTTATAGGCAGCTTTACTTGTAATGTAAATCAGAATAGGTAACATATACATATATGTTTTCATTACGTTATATTTAAATGTTCACTATTTTATTTTGTTAAATGAAAAATTAGAAAAGTCATATCATGGCTGTCGACTACAGTCACTGTGCGCGTTCATCTGTGGCTATTGGCTATAGTCGACGCTGGTCCTGATGTGGTTAAAAAGAAATAAGACCAAACTGTATATTGTCTACAAGAATCCCACTTTAAATATAAAGGTACAGATAGATTCAAAATAAAGGAATGGAAAAAGATTTATCATTTTAACACAAATGAAAAGAAAGATGGAGTAACCATATTTATTTTAAACAAAGCAGAATTCAGATCCAGGCAATTATGAGGGTTAAAGTGGGACATGATAAAAGAGTCAATTCTCAAAAAAGATATAACAGTCATTATTGGGTATTTACCAAAAAACACAGTGTTAAAAACAGTCACATAAAACACTTCTTTTCCTTTGGGTAGACATCTAGTAATGTAATTGCTGGATCAATTCATGAGGTGATTAAAAAATGTGGTATATGTCTACCATGGAATACTACTCAGTCATGAAGAAGGATGGCTTAATGCCTTTTGTAACAATTTGGATAGAATGGGAGACCATTATCCTAAGTGAAGTATCACAAGAATGGAAAAACAAAAACCACAAGTACTCACTATTAAATTGGAACCAATTCATGGGCCCACATGTGCTTAGAGGTAAGCAAATCTCAAAGGAAATCAAGCAGGGGAGAGAGCAAAGGAGGGGGTGGGCAAAAACCTACTTAACGGGTACAATGAGCACTATCTGGATAACAGGCACTTTTTTACCCCTGACTCGAGCATTATAAAAGGGATCCATGTAACCAAGAACATTTGTACCCCATAATACTTTGAAATTTGTTTTATAAAGAGTCATATAAGGTAAATACTGACAAGTCCACTCTTAAAGTTCAAGACTTCAACACAACTATACCAGTAACTGACAGATAAAGCAGGCAGAAAAGCAGTAGGAATATACTTAAACTGAACAGCACCATAAATTAACTAGATCTAAATGACTGTTATAGAATATTTAACACAACAAACCAGAAAACAAAGTTTTTCAAGCCCACATGGAACATACATCAAGATAAACCACATTCTGTCTCATAAAAATATAGCATTACACTTAAAGAAACAGAAATCATACAATGTATGCTCTAAGACCAACCACAATGGAATTAATCTAGAAATTGGTAACAGAAAGATATGAGGAAAATGCCAAAATACTTGGAGATTAAATAACATACTTCTAAATAACAAATGAGTCAAAGAAGGAGTGTCAAGAGAAATTTTGTTTTAAAATTAATTTCATTTTGAACTAAATGAAATGAAAATACAACACATCAAAATGTGTGAAGTACAGCAAAAGTAGTGTTTGTAGTAAAATTTATAGCACTGAATGCATATATAAGAAAAGAAGGTATATCCAATATAATGATCTAAACTTCCACCTAGATAAAGAGCAAATTAAATACAAAGAAGAAAAGAAATATAAATATTAGAACAAATATCATTGAAACTGAAAACATCAGTAGGGAAAAATCAATAAAACTAAAAGCCAATTCTTTGATAAGATATAAAAAAATTGATAAACCTGAGCATTTTTTCATATGTTTATTGGCCATTTATTTATCTTCTTTTGAAAAGCTTCTGTTCATGTCTTCTGCCCACTTTTCAATGGGTTGGTTGTTTTTGTGTGTGTGTATGTGTGGCTGATTTGCTTGTGTTCTCTGTAGATTCTAGATATTATCCCTGTATCAGATATATAGCTTATGAATATTTTCTCCCATTCTGTATGTTGTATATTTGATCTGTTGGTTATTTCCTTAGTTGTGCAGAAGTTTTTTAGTTTAATCAAATCCTATTTATTTATTTATTTTTTTGTTGCTATGATTGCCATAGGGGTCTTAGCCATAAATTCTTTGCCTAGGCCAGTATCCAGAAGAGTTTTATCTACAGTTTCCTCTAGAATTCTTATGGCTTCATTCCTTATATATAAATCTTTTACCAATCTTGAATTAATTCATCAGAGAAATGCAAATTAAAACCACAATGAGATATTACTTTACTCCTGTTAGAATGGCTTTTATTAAATGATCTAGAAGTAACAGGTGTTGGCATGGCTGCAGAGAAAAAGGAACACTTATACCCTGTTGGTAGGACTGCAAATTAGTAAAATCACTAAGGAAAACAGTATGGAAAGTCCTCAAAGACCTAAAAGTAGACCTAGGATTTGATCCCAGCAATCCTACTACAGGGTATTTGGCCAAAGGAAAAAAAGACACCTGCACTGCAATGATTATTGCAATACAATTCACAATTACAAAGATCTGGAATCATTTCAAGTGCCCATCAATTCATGAGTAGATCAACAAAATGTGGTATATGTATACCATGGAGTACTACTCATCCATAGAAAAGGGTGATTTAATGCCTTTTGCAGCAATTTGGATGAAACTGGAGACCATTATCCTAAGCGAAGTATCACAGTAATAGAAAAACAAACACCACATGTACTCACTATTAAACTGTAACTAATTGATGAGCACACATGTGCACAAAGGAATGTAAAACTCAGTGGAAATCAAGAAGGAGGGAGGAGAGAGAAGGGGTAACGCAAAAATCTACCTAATGGGTAGTAGTGTGACTCTACAGTAACTGTGACTCCAGCATTACAAAAGCATTCCATGCAGTAACCAAATCATTTGTACTCCCCTTAATATTTTGAATTAAAAAAGAAAAAATTGATAAACGTCCATTTGCCTTAACTAAGAAAACAGAAGATACAAATTGTCAATACCAAAAATGAAAGAGGGACCATCACTAATGATTCTATGGACACTAAAAAGACAAACATATATTATGAACAACTCTACACTCACCAATTTGGTAGCCTAGAAGAGGTAGGCCAATTCCTTGAAAGACACAATCTACCAAAACTAATACAGGGAGAGATCGATCTTCCAATTAGGCCTACCTCTATTAAGGAAATGGAATCAATAATTAATAACCTTGCCAAACAGAAAACAACAGTCTCAGATGAACTCACTGGTGAATTCTTCCAATGTTTAGGAATAAATGATACCAATTCCCAACAAATAAGCAACTCAAAAGATGCTGAACATCATGTATCATTTTGGAATGGCAAATTAAGACAACGAGATATCACTACACACCTATTAGAATGGTTAAAATACAAAACACTGACAAGACCAAATGCTGAAAAAGATGTAGAGCAATAGGATCTCTCATTCAATGATGAATGGAATGCAAAAATGCTGTAGCCTTTTTGGAAGGCACTTTTTTAGTATCTTATAAAATTAAAAATATGCACACCATATGATCCAGCAATTGCACTTCTTGGTATTTACCCAAACAAGTTGACAATTTATATCCACACAAAAATGTAAATACAAATGTTCAAAGCAGCTTTATTCATAATTGTCAAAATTTAGAAGAAACCAATATATATTTTGTATATTGATATATTTCAATAGGTTAATAGATAAACAAAGTGTGGTACATGCATACAATGAAATATTGTTTAGCAATAAAACGAAATGAGCTATTAAGCCATGGAAAAATGTGGAGTAACCCTAACTGCATATTGCTAAGAGAAAGTTGCCTATCAGATAAGGCTACATAATGTATGACTCCAACTATACGACATTTTGAAAAAGGCAAAATTATGAAGAAAGTAAAAAAGGAGGAATTAGGGATATGGAGGAAGGAATGAATAAATGGAGCACAGAAGAATTGTTTTAGTATATTAACACTGTTCTGTATGCCATTATTATGGTGGATATATGTCATACATTTTTTTAAAACCTATAGAATGTATATCAGAAAGACTGAACCCTAATATAAACTATTGAATTTAGTTAAAAATAATGTGTCTATATTGGCTCATCAATTGTAACAAATATACCACACTAATTAATGTAAGATATTAATAATAAGAAACTGGGCTGGGCCCAGTGGCTCATGCCTGGAACCCTAGCACTCTGGGAGGCCAAGGCGGGAGGATTGCTTGAGCTCAGGAGTTTTAGACAAGCTCTGAGCAAGCACGAGACCCGTCTCTACTAAAAATAGAAAAAAACTGGTTGCACAACTAAAAATGGAAACAAAAAAATTAGCTGGGCATGGTGGCCAGCACCTGTAGTCACAGCTACTCGAGAGGCTGAGACAGAAGGATTGCTTGAGCCCAGGAGTTTGAGGTTGCTGTGAGCTAGGCTGATGCCAGGGCACTCTAGCCCGGGTAATAGAGTGAGATTCTGTCTCAGGAAAAAAAAAAAAAAAGAAGAAGAAAGAAAATGTATGAAGGGATAAGAGGATATATGGGAACTCTGTACTTTCCACCTAATTTTTCTGTAAACTTGGTAACTGCTCTAAAAATTGTCTATCAGTTAAAAATTTTTCCCTACCCTAAGTTATATATTTAAAATAATTTCGGTTTTCCTGGATAATCCATAAATATTTGCAGTTGGCCAATTATTTTTACTGATTTTCTCATGTGAAACACTTTCACTCCTTTAAAAAAAGTCATTCTGTCACTAACAGTTAAATTTGTTCAAGTGTCTTCTATCATTAATAAGTAAAATATATATTAAAAAACTCTTATAGACATTGGCCTAGGCAAATAATTTATGAAGAAGACCCCAAAAGCAATCACAGCAACAACAAAAATAAATAAATGGGACCTGATCAAATTAAAAAGCTTCTGCACAGCCAAGGAACTATCACAAGAGCAAACAGACAACCTACAGAATAGGAGAAAATATTTGCATGCTATACATCTGATAATGGGCTAATAATTAGAATCTCTACAGAACTCAGAAAAATTAGTAAGAAAAAAATCCAACAACCCCATTAAAAAGTGGGCAAAATGAATGCGATGCGCACCACCTGGAGGATGGGCACGCTTGAAGCTCTGACACGGTGGGGTGGGTGGGGAGAGATGGCAGGGGCAATATATGTAACCTTAACAATATTTGTACCCCCATAATATGATGAAATAAAAAGAGGGAAAAAAAAGAAGCAAAGGACATAACCAGAAACTTTTCAAAAGAAGATAGACTAATGGCCAAAACATGTATGAAAAAATGCTCAACATCTCTAATCATCAGGGAAATGCAAATCAAAACCACAAAGAGATATCACTTAATTCCAATGAGAATGGCCTTTATTAACAAGTCCCAAAACAATAAATATTGGCGTGGATGTGGAGAGATAGGAACACTCCTACATTGCTAGTGGGACTGCAAACTAATTCAACCTCTGTGGAAAGAAATATAGAGATACAGGTAGATCTACCATTTGATCCAGCAATCCCTTTACTTGGCATCTACCCAAAAGAACAAAAGACATTCTATAAAAAAGGCATCTGCGCTTGAATGTTTATAGCAGCACAACTGATAATTGCAAAGATGTGGAATCAACCCAAGTACCCATCAATACATGAGTGGATTAATAAAATGTGATATATATATATATATATATATATATATATACACACACACACACACATATCATGGAATATTATTCAGCTACAAGAAACAATGGTGATCTAGCACCTCTTGTATTATCCTGGATAGAGCTAGAGCCCATTCTACTAAGTCCAGTATCCCAGGAATGGAAAAATAAGCACCACTTGTACTCACCATCAAATTGGTTTTAACTGATCAACACCTAAGTGCGCATATAAGAATAACATTCATTGGGTGTCAGGCCGATCAGAGGAGGGAGAAGGGGATGGGTAAATTCACACTTAATGGGTGCCATCTGCACTGTCTGGGGTTGAGCATGCTTGTAGCTCTGACCCAGGTGGTCCAAGGGAATATATATAACCTCAGTGTTTTGACCCCTATAATATTTCAAAATAAAAAATATATATATATAAGTAAAATACAACACAGCAAAATACCCCATGGATCTGAAAACCTGCTTTAAATAAATCTCTTATTTCTCCCCTTAATATTTTTTGCACCCCTTAGTGTTTGTATGCATAAACACAGAACCACACAATATAAACATATATTTATATATTCAAAATATTATGGAGCATTCAAACAGATATATTCAACTTATAAAAAAATAAGAGAGCACTACACATAAAGCTCTCTTAGCACAATTGTTGGAAACACCCCAAGCAGTACTCAAAGAGATGTTTATTGCATTAAATAGATTGATTAGATAAAAATGTTTAAAATATCCAAACAATTCAAGAAGCTGTAGAATGAATAGCATATTAAATACAAAGCAGTAGAAGGTAGAAAATAATGCAGATAAATGAAAAGCAATGAATTAGAAAATGGTAGAGGCAACTAATAAAATTCAGTTCTTTGAAAGGATTTATATAGCAATTTACATAAGTATTATTGATTACAAGTGAAAGAAGCAGAGATAAATGATATTTACAAATAAAATTGTACAAAACTTAGGTGCAAAAGAGATTTAACACTAATGAGGGAACACTATCAATAAGTATTATTAATATCTCAAGATAACAAATGGTGAACAAGGAAAAGATTCTATCTAAAGAATTTCAGGTTATATAAACTCAAAGGAATTTTAGAATCAGGAAATTATAATCCTGCAGCCACTAATGGATTGATGAATAAAAGTGATGGCTTTGAACATCACCACAAAGGAGACCGCGGACACTATTTATTTTCAAGTGAAAAGCGCCGTGTCACCTCTGGCATACCCACCAATAAACAAAAATAAACAAACCTTAATCTAATAAAGATTCTACTTATAAAATTGGAGAATTGTTAATGGTAAATGTTAGGTAATTGGGTTCATTATTCTGTTTTCTGTATTATTGTATATATTTGAGAATTTCTGTGATAAAAAGATTTTATTATAAATATCACACCTTTAAATGTGAAAACCTAAGTAAAATGGAGCAAATTTTAGCAAAAAATAAATAACTAAAAAGGTTCATAAAGAAATAAAAATCTTCAAATGCACAATACAAACCAAAATAGCCCGAGGCACCATCAAAATGTTCCAAGACCAGCCAGACTTGGAGGCCTATTACTCCAAATGATGAAGAAAAAACTAAGCCCCATCTCATGTAAACTCTTCCAAACCATATATAAAAATTGGTAATTATTCAACCACTTTAACAGGAGAATTTCCTTGATACATAGACCAGATGAGAATGCCCCAATAAAGTACCATTTGAGACAAGCTCACTCACATAGAGACAAAAATATCCTAAATAAATTCACAGGCTGTCTAATAAAGCAGTGAATTAGTGAAGAAGTAGGCTGTGTCCAAGGAATGTAAAGATGATATCACATAGAAAATAGCATCAGGTGGAAATCACTAGTTTGTCAAAAAAGGTGAAAAAACGTGAACATGTGAAAAAGCCTCAAAAAAATCCTTCGGCATAAGTCCATGATAATATCTTTTAGTAAACTTAGATTAGGTGAGAATTTCCATTTTGTAAAATCTGTAATGAACATAGTAAATGTGAAACATTACAAATATCTTTAATAGAGCCCAGAAGAAAACACAGCTTTATAACATCAACTCTATATTGTTGACAACTGGATGAAAATACACAGCTAGTCCGTAACTACAATAAAAGTAACAAAGTAAATTAGAGGTAAGAATAATGAAATAATAGTGGTAACAATATGATCTCTTAATTTAAAAACAAAACAAAACAAAATAATTGGTGTAGAAAATATTTACATGTATGAGGAAATTAAGGAAACTAATGCATAAAGATCACTTTGGGAATGTCAGGAGTCTAGTCACATAAAATCCAAAACTGATTAGAAAATGTAATGGAAAATATAACTTTCAGAACAGCAATGATAGCCAAAATATACCTAAAAGAAAACAAAATGTAAATGTACAAGTTCTTAGTGGAGACAAATATTAAAATGTAATGAAACATTTATGAAAAAGAAGTCTCCAGTGGAGCAGGTCATTATGTATATTTACTAACACAGAGAATATTGCAAAGATATCAATTCTCTTTAAACCTTTACATATTTTTTGCCTTACTCAAATCTGGGAAGATGACAACGAAACTTGGGCTGCTTCCCACAACCAGAATCAACCATGGAACAATCAAAACAAAAAAAATAAAGATAAAAATAGTATTAGCAACAAAAAAAAGGAAGGAAGATGTGACCCCCAAGAGACAGTAAGTTTATATTGAACTAGAACTTGTGTGTGGGCAGGTGGATGTGTGTTCCGAAATGGAGACAGGTCTGTAGCCTGCGATAGAGGCAGATGACAGAATCTGCATGAAGAAGAGTTTTAAAGATTGGCCGTTGTTTCTTCTATTGGACCTTGGGACAACCCATTTTTTCACTGCTTCACTGCAGGAATCAGAGGCAGGAACTCAGACCCCATGGGCCAGTACCATGGGTAATATTAGGACAACAAAAACTTTCCGTTGGTTCAGGAAGTGAGCGTCCAGTTATGCTAATAACCACCTAAAACCTCTTTGGTGGATGAGGACTGACCTTTACATTATTATTACATTAATATAGAAATATGAAGAATGGACTAAATTAGAATAGCAAGCATCGCATTGAGTCACACATAATAAGGGCAGAAATTCATTCTTGAAAGTTTTTAATACAGACACTGATGTCAGCCAAGAGAGGCCCCAGACATAGCTGTCAGGCTAAGGATTCCCCTCTCTTTCTCCTCAGCGATTTTGCAGGGCATAGTTGGAGGAAGGGGATGGATTCATATGAGAAAAGGGAGAAAACCCTGACCCTTCCAGCAGTCAACTTGAAGACCCTGAGTGAGGACTGAGGAGCTCCATACCTCAGAAGAGACAGAACCCACTGCCCTGAGTTTCTCCTCCTTCCCCCATCTGGTAACATAACATACCTGAAGCAGCCATGTCTGGGGTGCCGGGCAGTAGTGACCAGATGAAGAGTACATGTATTTCACATCCAGAGTCTTGGGGAGTTAAGGACTCTGGTCTGAGGAGTCGGCCTCAAGTGAGTAGACGGGGAGGTGGCCCAGAACCTGTAAAGAGTCAAGATAAGACACTGAGGGAGGACTGATGGCACCATCCATTCCGGAAGAGGAGGAGCCACAGAGCTCCACCTTGTTAGGTCTATATCGATGTTCCCTGTTGCTCAGTTCCCAGTGTCAAGAGTGAGTACTGGTACCGAATTGAGCCGATGACCAAGTGATCACAAATGCACAGCAATCCCACACGAATGGTTTATTGCAGAAGAGAAAGAAACTATACAAAGTGAAAGTAAAGAAGGAAGCTACCCAAAATGAAGATACGTTTCAGGGAGAGGAACGGGTCAGTCTCCATGAGTGGAGAATGACGTTGCGGAACCCCAGGCGGTTTCATTCCATTGGCCTGGTCCAGGGGAGGGCTTGCAGGAGGAGTAGCATGGCACCAAATGATTATCAGGTGTTCTGCGGTTTCCTACAGTCCCTGCCTTTGATTGGTTCCCCCTGCCGCACCCCCTTCTCTGCCCCTAGGAACCACCCTGCTGACCTACCACAACACCTACAGATTTGATCCTTACCTAACAACCTATACTGCCCACAACGTACCTTCTGCAGGCATGGGGGGCTGAGCCAGGCAGTAGTGGCCAGATGAGGGTACCTGCACTTTATATCAGGAGTCCTAGGCAGCTGAGGTCTTTAATATCAGAGGCTGGTTCCAAATACATAGACAAAAGCTGACCCAGCAATTCTAAAGAGTGAAGATAAGACAGTGAGTGAGTAGTGATGCAACATCCATTCTAGAGAAGTGGGACCTTCACCCCTACTGCCAGCTGGAAAGGTCCCAGGCATGTCTGCTGGGCTCAGGCTCCCCCTACCTTTCTGCTCTAGACTTTCAGGTACTCAAGGTCCTTGGTCTGAGGCCTGGGGACTCAAGAATCAAGGAAAGGACTTGCTGTGAGACCCCGGGAAGCTCCCGTACCCCAGAACACAGCTGGACACACACAGCCCTGCCCCTGCTGTTATGGGCCCTGGAGGGGGCGTGGCCGGAAGTGATGGGCCCTGACTTCCTCCTCCTCCACGCTGTGGACAGTGAGGACTGAGGCCTTCGTCCGAGAGTCGAGGCCTCAGGTCAGCAGAGGGAGGCGTGCGAGGTCTTCTCAGCTGCCCTGGTGGGTTTCCTGAGAGAGAAACGCCAGACATTCACCTGAAACTGTAACGGCCCCGCCTGAGAGAGTAGGCCACACATGGCGCTGCCCCACCCGCCCCTGCCCGTGGCCCGGGAATCCCCAGTAGGCCCAACGTCCATTCCTTTTGACGCGCGGTCTCAATGAGCGAACCAAGGCTTTGGTCTCAATCCGGTGGGCTCAGGTCAGCAGAGGGAGAGTCCCTGGCACTACAGGTCAAGGAGAGGACCCTCCTAAAGACTGAGGGGACTCCAAGGCCCAGAACTAGGGCGGCACAGAGCTCTGCCCCTACATAGTCTGAAGGTCCGGCAGGTCTCAGAGAGTCAGGGGTGGGGGCCTGTCCCAAGGCGCTGGCAGCTGGTCAGCAGAGGATTTTTTCTAGGTCAGGAGAAGAGTCTGGCTGATAACTGTGATCCTTGTGGGGGACCAGCCTGCCCATAACAGGAACGTTCAACCATCTCCCCTATTGTCAGTCCTGGGACACCCAGGTGCCCCGTGACTGAAGTGGGGGGCTGAAATGCTCCTTCATTTCCTCCTCTTGAGTACGATGGAAGGTTGTGGTGTCAACTTGAGAGCAACAGAGGGAATTGGGGGTCTGGGTCATGACAACAATTAATATGATGATCCTGGATGTAAACTAAGAGGTCTTCCACACCTGAAGATGGAGGGGGGGACCTTCCAGCCACTCCTGTCGCACAATTAAGCCCCTAACTAGGCCGTCATGTAGTGGCCTAAAAACTAAATTAACTTCCTCCACAGAGTTCCAAGGAAAAGACTGACTGGGAGAACAGGAGCCCTGTGGGATCCCAGTGCTAAGGCTCTGACAGAAACCTGCAGAGATGACCCTGGTTAAAGCCAAGGTGGTCTTTCCCTGCTGAAGGGGCTCACAGGATGTCATTTTTCTCCACCTAGGTGCTGCATTGCCAGCCTCCCTGTCCACACTCTGTCCTGCTGTCCCTGATCACAGCCATCATGCCTCGGGGTCAAAAGAGTAAGCTCCGTGCTCGGGAGAAACGCCAGCAGAAGCGTGGTCAATCCCAGGATCCCAGGGGTCCTCAGGCCACTGCAGAAAAGGAAGAGGAGGGCCCCTCTTCCTCTCCCCCCACTTCTTGCTCTTCTCCTATTTCTAGGGGTGGCCCCCCAAGCTTCCCTGCTGCCTTCATTCCCCAGGAGTCTCAGGGAGCTTCACGCTCTAGCTCTCCTGATGCAGGTGTAGCATGCGCAATGCCTGATGAAGATGCCAAGAGTCAAGATGAGGAAACACCAAGCACCTCCCAGGCAGCATCCTCCACTCAGAGCTCACAGAGAGATCCCCTCACCAGAAAGGCGAGTATGCTGGTGCAATTCCTGCTGGAGAAGTATAAAAAGAAGGAGCCCATTCTGAAGGCAGACATGGTGAAGGTTGTCAACAGAAAATACAAGGAGCACTTCCCTGAGATCCTCAAGAGAGCCAGTGATCGCATGGAGCTGGTTTATGGCCTTGAGTTGAAGGTTGTCAAACCCAGCGATGAGTCCTACACCCTTGTCAGCAAGCTGGCCCTCTCCAGAGATGGGTGTCTGAGTGGTGATGGTGGGTTGCCTAAGTCAGGTCTCCTGATGTCCCTTCTGGGTGTCATCTTCATGAAAGGCAACCGTGCCACTGAGGAGGAGGTTTGGGAATTCCTGAATGCGTTGGGGGTATATTCTGGGAGGAGGCACTTAATCTTTGGGGAGCCCCGGAAGTTCATCACCAAAGATTTGGTGCAGGAAAATTACCTGGAATACCGCCAGGTGCCCAATAGTGATCCTGCATGTTATGAATTCTTGTGGGGTCCCAGAGCCCGTGCTGAAACGAGCAAGATGAAAGTCCTAGAGTTTTTGGCCAAGAGCAATAACACTGTCCCTAGTTCCTTCCCAAGTCTTTACGAAGAGGCTCTGAGAGATGAGCAGGAGAGAGTGGCAGTGAGAGGTGCACCTAGGGTTGGCACCATTGCCCAAGCCAGGGCACGTTTGGGGGCCATGTCCTTCAGATCCTCCCACATCTAGTTAGATCTCAGATTTTCCACTCAGAGCAGTGAACCTCTAAGTAGTCTAGAGTAGATGGGGCTGTGGGGAACAACATGTATATCTTTGTTTTTTCCTGTTACAAACTTGTGATTATATGTTTTTCTTTATTTGTTAACAGTTTTCAAATGTTGTTCCCTTTAATTGAATATTTATTTTGTTTCACAATGTAATTTTCTTAATGTTATAGATGACACATTTATTGCTGTTTGTCAGGTTTAAGACTAAGAGTTTTGTTATTTTTAAACAAATTAAAATACCTTCAGTATTTTGTTTTCATTATAGAGTTAAGATAAATATGACACTGCAATGTGTATTTTCATGGAGATGGGAATGAACTCCCCTGAGAAATCGATTGGATCACAAAATGTTGATACCAAAGCAATCGTTTTATTGCAGCTTTCCCTGTTGTATTTCCTCTTTGTGTGTAAAAATAAGTTATGTAAACTTAGATTTGCCCAGTTTATCCAGCCTCTCTGAGAAATAAATTATAATAATTTAGACTTATTGCTCATTCTTTTTTATTATTTTTATTATTGTTTTCCAAGCATTAAGTGAGTATCTGCTCTTTGGAATTCTCCCTCATAATACTGGGTATGGTAAGAAAAAGCAGTCTAACTGCTGCCCATAGAATTTCAGTGTCTACTAGCAGCTGTCAGGCAAAGAAGATGATGAGATACCATCCAAAATATAAGGCGCATGTAAAAAGAAGGGATGAAGAAGAAGAGATTTCAGATTAAAGCAGTCAGGTGTAAATTTCCTGATGAAGACATTTTGAAGTCTCAGGAAACTGCATGTCATTCAGTGGGAGTTAAGTTACATAGGCTGCATGGTGGGCGGAATGACACTGTGAGAATGGTCAGCAGGGCCCTGACCATTGGATGGTGCCTCTGAGCGTTGAAAGACTAAGCCTTATGTGGGAAACAAGTCTTAACAGTTACTCTGGAACTGTGGGTATACCAGAAAGTAATCCCCAACTGGGGTAGGAATGCAAGGATTCCTGTGCATTTGCCCCAGTGCACAAACTAGATGTTTTCGGCACATGATATCCTGCTTTTTCTGAGAAATATGGGTGATACTCCCTTGAGATGAGATGCCAAGGAGCCACTGTCTATCTTTCTTGCCATGGGCTGGGAGAGGCTGAGTCTGCTTCATACAAGTGCGAGTGTGTTACTTTGAATGTAATTTGTCAAACTCTAAGAGAGGACTAGATTTTCACTAATGATGAAATTAATGAAAATAGGGGTGATCTAGAGGGAGAGGCACAGGGGAGGGAGGTTGTTTGTCCTGAAACAAAACAGGAACTTTGATTTTCCTCTATCGGAAGAAGAAAACCCCACACTCAAATAAAATAGCAGGTATGCTAATAAGGAAACACTACTCAATTTGACTGGCTTGGCAGCATTTCAGCTCATGTGGATTTATATGTCTTTTATTCTTTAACATATTCTGGAAATAAAATTCTGTGAGGTAATATCGTTATCTTTGATCTAAATACTTTTTACTCATAACTAACTTTTGTTAAAGACCAAATCTTTGTCAAACACTATGCCAGGTGTTCGACAAACATTGCATATATGCCTAAGTCCTACAGGATACGGTTTCTCAGCTTGATTTTGCAGATAAAGGGCATGCAGCATTCTCAAATTCACAAGGCTGGTGAGTGACAGAACTGGACTAGACCCTGGCACTAAATTTCTGTAGAGTCCACACTGTTCCACTCCACCTACTCTGAGATAGGCCTTGGATCACTTATTTATTTTCTGCTCCCTACTTCAAAATGTATTTCAGGTGAAAAAAAGCAAGATTCCCTACTCAAAATACTGTTTTGGAATATATAGCCCAAGAAATAGACAATAAAATTACCAAAATAAATGTGAGATATGAATAAAGAAAGAGATATTTGTTGACAATATCATTAACTACAAAGTCACTGCCAGAAACTTCAAAAGATTAGGGACTCACAAAATCATTTGGTGCCACCTCCTCCCTGTAGAAAGTAGGTATATTTGAACAGAAGTTACATAAAAGGCCAAGTCTGGCTAGTGATGAGACAGTATATATCAACATGTTTTTTTCTCTGGAAGCACACCTGTTCTGGGCTTTCTGCTTTGTGCGTCAGCTTCTCCATCTCACATCACTCCTAGGACACAGTCTATTCCCTGCAAAATTCACAGAGGGGAAACTAGTCAAGACTTTGGACTGATGTAGCATTTCCACAGAAGCCTCCCACAGGAACCAAGCTGAAGACTCTAATGAATGAGAAGTGAAGAGAAAAACACCCCATAATAAATGGAGTCACAAAGATTAGCTTGTATCTGCTTTCAGACCTGGAAGACTGAAGCAAGGCTGTCAGGCTATCCCCTCACTTACTGTTCCAGGATCTCAGGGACTTGAAACCCTTGGTCAACATGGGTGACTTGATATTGAAAGAAAGAGAACAGGAGCCCAGTGGGTTCCTAGAGCAGTTGCCTCACAGAAAACTCCAAATGTAGCCTTCCTCATAACCATGATGGAATATCCAGGTTGAAGGTGCATGCACCCTCTTCACCTCCCTCATCCAGTGGGCTCTTATCACCTGTTCCCCTACCCATACTCCAGCCTGCTGTCCTTGACCAGAGTCATCATGCTTTGGGTCAGAAGAACAAGCACTGCACCCATGAAGATAGCCCCTAGGCACAAGATGACTCTCGGGGTCACAGGGAAGCTCAGGTTAGTGCAACAGTGGCAGAAGAGCCCCCCTCTACATCCTCCCCTGTTGTTGGGGATATTCCCCAGAGCTCATGTGCTTCTGAGTCAACTAGCACTTCCCAGGAACCTTGGAGAGTACCAATCACCACCATTACTTCTCTGGGCATTTTTGGCACAAGATCTTATAAAGGTGATAACAGCCAAGATGAGAAATATTCGTAACCGTCAGAGGACTCACCCTCTACCAAGAGCTTATGCAGCGAGCATCTAACTATGAAGGTGAATTTGTTGGAGCAGTTCCTACTCTATGAGTATGAAATGAAACAACCCGTTATAAAGGAAGACATGCTGAAGGCTGTCGATAAAAAGTACGAAGACCTCTTTGCTGAGAACTTCTGAGTGTATTGAAGTCATATTTTCAGTTGACGTGAAGGATGCTGACTCAACTTGTCACTCGTATGACCTTGTCAGCAAGGTGAAACTCCCTAACAATGGAAGAATTCGTGCTGGCAGAGGGTTACCTAAGACTAGTCTTGTGATGAATCTCCCGGGTGTGATCTTCATAAAGGACAACTGTGCTACTGAGCAAGACATCTGGAAATTCCTAAATATGATGCAAGGATTTGCTGGAAGAAAGCACTTCATCTATGGAGAGCCTAGGAAGCTCAAGATTATGTGAGGCTAAAGTACCTGGAGTACTTCCAGGTCCCCAACAGTAATCCTGCATGCTATGAATTCCTGTGGGGCCTCAGAGCTCATGCTGAAACTAACAAGATGAAAGTCCTGGAATTTTTGGCCAAGTTCAATGATGCTGTTCCTAGTGCCTTCTTATCACGTTATGAAGAGGCTTTGAGAGATAAGGAAGCAGGGGCCCGAGCCAGAGTTGCACCTAGGCCTGGCACTACTGCAGTGGCCGAGCCTGTCTCATGACCAAGTCTTGCAGATTCTCCCACCCCTACTGAAGTCTGAGTTTTTTTTTATCACCCAGATAAGAAAATAGAACATAACAATAGGGGTTTTCTTGGAAGTATGAAAGAACTATACAGTTAGGGTAATGGAATAGAAAAAAAAAAAGAAAACATGATCAATCTTGGTTTTCCTCATTCCTTTTAGTCTTCTGTTCTGTAAAATTAAATGATTTATACCTCAATATGTTTACTTTATTAAAAATGCAGGAAAAAATAAATCTTAATGAGTTATATCTCTTGCTCACTATTTCTCTTATTCACCAAACATCAATTGAGTATCTGCTTTGGGGGAAGTTCAGTGCTAGTACTGGAGATGCTCAGATAAAGGCTCAACTTCTGCCAATAGAATTTTCAAAGCTAGGAGCTGTGGAAAATATTGAGACACCCTCTCTGACTTACCGGAAAGTATAAAAAAATAGGTGAGCAGGTGACATTCCAGGTGAGAACAGTGAAATATAAATTTTCTGAGGCAAAGCAGTTTGAGTTTGGGGGAAATTGCAATCAATTGATGTGGATGACTTTATATTTTTTGAGACAGAGTTTCACCCCCTTGCCTGGGCTAGAGTACCATGGAGTCAGCCTAGCTCACAGCAACCTCAAACTCCTGGGCTCAAGCAATTCTCCTGCCTCAGCCTCCCAAGTAGCTGGGACTATAGGCATACCGCTACCATGCCTGGCTAATTGTTTCTATTTTTAGTAGAGACAGGTCTCGCTCTTGCTTAGGCTGGTCTCTAACTCCTGAGCTCAACCAATCCTCCCACCTCAGCCTCCCAGAGTGCTAGGATTACAGGCCTGAGCCACTGAACCTGCCAAATATAACTTTTAAATTAAGCTTTTTTGGGGTGCTGGATGAGGCTGTGGGACTGGTGAGAAAAGGCCAAACCTTCACATGATGTATCTTAAAGTAGAGAGAGAGAAAACCCTAGAATGGAAAACTTCACTGTAGTATAAGCCTAAAATTAAGGCCTCACATTATGTGCTGGCCTTGATTTTTTTTTTCCTACCTTGACTTATGTGAAGCCAGCAGGGCCTCAAATGTCCTAACCAGAAATTCCCCTCTATACTCTGCACTTGCAAATAAAGTCCCCTAGCCAAATGACCATCTTATCAAGGGGACCGGGCATGCATTTTGCTTATTTCTGAGTATTTAGTTTCCATTCTCTACCAGCCTTGAGTTGGGTAGCCTCATGTAACCCCTCATGCAGCTTAATTTAAAAGTTACATCACACTGACTGTCTTGTAGTTTCCCTAAAACTCAAGCCAATCACTCCCTCCTATGGTATCTAGAGGTCACCCCCCTCTTGATGTACAAATCCTATTTCCCATAGACCTTGCTTATTCACTCTGTTCCTGAGTGCAAACCCTTTGTGGCCCTTTGTGGAGTCCTCCCACCACAGGCTTTCAGTATATGAGTAGCATGTTTTTCTTGAGCTTTTGGCTAAGTTCAAGTGAGTATATGAAAGGAGGAAAAATGGCAGAGTAAAGGTGACCTCCTGGATTCCTGCTACTAGAGAAAGAGGTGAAGAACTCGGTCTGCTATGCACAACTGCATTGCTCCTCTACGAGAATAGCATTGTAAAACCACAGAGAATCTCATGGGGCACACAAAAAAGGGGGGTGAAAGGTAAATGGGATATAGGATTGTGAAGTCTGGAGAGTACAAGGTAAACAATAGAGAATAGAGCTTGGGATGGCTGTGTCCTCCCTGCTAGCGAGGGAAGTGGCATCTGACCCATAGGAGAATGTCCTGCTTTCCCACTGATCTTTACACCCACTCGGACAGGGACCTGCCTGATGTAATTGCAAAATCGTGGCAGGAGACGTTTGGCTCTGTGAAAAGGAGACAATAGCAAGTAGCATCTTGAACTCCCCAGAGCTCTGTGCTAGGACTGCGCTGGGTGGGGGAGGGACTGGTCTGAGCTACTGCTGGAATGAGTTAGGAGACAAGCACATCACCTCTGGTGGTCAGCGGGTCCAGAACAATGGATGTGAACACTGAAAAAGGTTCTCTAACCTAGAAATCCCTGAGGATGATTAGGGCAGCTAAGGGAAGGTCAGAAAGAGCAAGACCTCTTTCTGCTCAGGTGTGAGATTGCGGGAGGGCAAAACACAAGACAATAACGGGCATCCTGTGGACTCAGCTTCCAGATTGAGCATCTGCCAACTTGTTAAAAATCACCCCCAGTGCTAGTGCTCTGCAGGTGAGTGGCTGCCATTTTTGTCCACAACTCTGACATTGTTGTGCACTACAGTGTTGGGAGTCACCCTTCTTCCAGCCCGTGGACTATCCAACAGGCTGCACCCTTCTATAACCTATTGTCAACTAGCCAGACCTGTTTGATGGATGAATCTTTAGTATTTCCCCAGTCGTGGGAGGCTAACACCTGTGGGATTAACAGGCGCTGGGGTGCTGATTGACTCAGGAATCACCCCTGCCCCTAAGGCAGTGATTTTAATGCGGGAAGTTGTGGGCTCCACCCCTGTAGGTCGGTAGAGGAAAGAAAAGCCACTTTCTCTGTGTAACTGGAGTGAATATGCAAGGCTCTGCCACAGATCAGTAGTTGACAGCCCAGTGATTCAGCCTATCAGACTAGTTTAGGTCATCCAGTAGGATCATAACTCTGGACGCTGAACTCCCCATCCAGGTGGCTGCCAACAGTGGAGTTTGCAGTCAGGGAAGGAAAATCCTTGTGAGAGGCCACAGCAGGTTCACCAAGTAACCCCTCTCATCAGGAGCAGGCTCCCAAGTGTGGCAGAAGACCCCTTAATAACATATTAGCAGCTCCCCCTGGCGACAGATCAAGCAACCATAGAAGCACATATATCCAGGCTGGTAGGCAGCAGCTGTGATCTGCCTTGCTCCTACCAACACTTTAGTGGGGTATAGGGTCCAAGTAACTCTTGGGATTGGCAACAACCTTCCAAAATATTGGGACACTAGTATTCCTCACATGGGGAACAGAAATCAACACAGAGGCATCAGATTACCTTAATATCTGGACCCTCCACGCAATCGACAGCCAATGAAAGAGAGGGTAACCCTACAGCTCAACACAGTGCCCTCCACCTCAAGCTATTAGAGGGCAGTGGAGTCATACACACAAGGGCAATACACACTCACTAATCTCCACTGGCAAGAAGTGACAGCAACAAGTGAAGACAGAAACAACTTGCCAAAATATCTGTAAGGCAATACAAGTCCAGCACACCTACTCCCACCACTGTTCAGGAATGTCCCTTGGGGGCTTGAAGTTAAGGGTGCAAACCAGTACTGGTACTCCCAGTTCTCAATCAATTACCCTGATGAGAAAAAAAACAGAGAAAGAACACAGGGAATATGAAAGAGCAGAGAGAAAAGTCACCCCCAAAAGGAATCATGATACCCTCAAAATCAGATATGAATTTAAATAAAATGATTGAATCAACAGACGTAGAATTCCAAATATGGATTGTAAGGAAACTCAATGGAATTGAAGAGAAAAAAGAAACCCAACATGAAGAAACCATGAGAACAATACAGAAAATGAATGAAAAATTCTCTAAAGAAATGGAAATATTACCAAACAAAACAAAACAAAACAAAACCCAGAAATCCTGGAAATGAAGGAGGCAATCAAGGAACTTCAAAATTTAGTGGAAAGCCTTAAAAAAAGAATGGATCACACAAAGGAGAGACTCTCAGACCTTGAAGATAATGCGTATGTGTGAAAAAAATCAGATGAACAAAAATAACACAAAGGAAAGAGACAAGAAAAGCACATACAAGAAATGTGGGATTATGTACATAAACCAAATATAATAATTATAGGCATCCTGGAGAGAGCAGAAGAAGATACACAAGGACTGGAAAATCTATTTTTTGGAATACTGGAGGAAAATATGCCTGGCCTGGCCAGAAACATAGATATCCAGATAAAAGAAGCTCACAGAACTCCTGGAAGACTCAACCTGAAGAGGCAACCACCACATCACATAATTATCAGACTGGCCAAAGTAAACATGAAAGAGGTAATCCTTCACACAGTAAGACAAAAACAATAGATAATATACAAGGGAAAACTTAGCAGACTAACTTCAGACTTCTAAAATGAAACCCTATAAGCCAGAATGGACTGGAGACCCATCCTCAATCTTCTTAACTAGAACAATGGCCAACCTTGAATTATATACCTGGCAAAACTGAGTTTCATCTATGAGGGAGAAATAAACAGTGTCCCAGATAAGCAATTACTGAATATACATGCAAAAATCCTTAACAAAATTTTAGCAAACCAAATCCAAGAGCACATCAAATAATAATAATAATAATAATTCTCCATGACCAGGTAGGCTTTATCCCAGGGCTGCAAGGCTGGCTCAACAAATACAAATTTGTGAATATACTTCACCACATAAGTAAAATCAAGAACAAAGACCATATGATTCTCTCAATAGACCCAGAAAAAGCATTTGATAAAATCCAGCACACTTAAATGACAAAAACCCTCAAAAAATAGGCACAGACAGGATATTCCTTAACATTATTAAGGCCATATATGACAAACACACAGCCAATATCATACTGAGTGGGGAAAAATTGAAAGCATTCCCACATAGAATTGGAACCACACAAGTTTGCCCACTATCTCCACTTCTATTCAACATGGTACTAGAAGACCTTGCCAGAGCAATTGGACAAGAGAAGAGCAGTAAGGATTTCTGAATGGGGGCAGAAGAGGTCAAACTCTCACTCTTTGTTGATGCTATGCTATTATACCTAGAAAATCCCAAGGATTCAGCCAAGAGATTCCTATAATTAATAAACAAATTCAGTAAAGTCTTAGGATACAAAATTAATGCACACTGATAAGTGGCATTCATATATGCCAAAAACAGACAAGCTGAAAATGAAATCAAAGATGCAAGAACTTCTGCAATAGCATCAAATAAATTTAAATATTTACAAATATATTTAACGAAGGAGATGAGAGATATTTATAGGGAGAACTATGAAACACTGAGAAACAAAATTGTAGAAAATGTATACCGATGAAAATCCCTACCATCCCTACCATACCAATCCCTACAATTGGTAGAATCAATATTGTTAAAATGTCCATTCTACCTAAAGTGATGTACAGAATTAATGCAATCGCTATCAAAATTCTGTCATTAATCTTTACAGATTTTGGAAAAAATAATTCTATCAAACCTATGGAATCAGAGAAGACCTCGTATAGTCAAAGCAATCTAAAGCAAAAAGAACAAATTGGAAGGCATCAGTCTGCCAAACTTCAATTTTTACTACAAGGCTATAGTAACCAAACAGCATTGCACTGGCACAAGACCACAGATATAGACTTTTGGAATAAGATGGAGATCCCAGATATAAAATCATCCTCATATCGCCATCTAATTGTCAACAAAGCACACACAAGAATACACTGGGGAAAAGAATCTCTACTCCATAAGTGGTGCTAGAAAAAAATGCATATCTATATGCAGAAGATTCAAAGTGAATCCCCACCTCATATCTGTCACAAAAATCAACTCACATTGGACAACAGACTTAAACCTAAGGTGTGAAACCTTAAGAATTATGGAAGAAAGGTAGGAAAGACTCTTTTAGACATCAGCCTAGGCAAAGAATTCATTAAGAAGACCCAGAAAGCAATCATAGCAGAAACAAAAATAAACAAATGGGACCTGATCAAATTAAAAAGCTTCTGTACAGCCAAGGAAACTGTCCTTAGCATGGGTAGAACACCTACAGAATGGGAGGAAATGAGAAAATACTTGCTTTCTAAACACCTGATAAAGGGCTGAGAATAAGAATCTAGATAGAACTTAGGAAAATCAAAAAGAAAAAAATCAAACAACCACATCAATAAATGGGCAAATGACATGAACAGAAACTTTTCAAAAGAAGACAGAACAATGGCCAGCAAACATCCAAAAGTGCTCAACATCTCTTATCATTAGGGAAATACAAATCTAAACTACAATGAGATATCACCTAACTCCAGTGAGAATAGCCTCTATCAAAAAGTCCAAAAATAACAAACGCTGTCATGTATATGGAGAGACTGGAACACTCTTATACTGCTGTGGGACTGCCAATTAGTACAACCCCTGTAGAAAGTAATTCGGAGATACCTGAAGGAGCTAAAAATAAAAATACCATTTCATCCAGCAATACCAATACTAGGCATCTAACAATAGAAAAAAAAGATATACTATAATAAAGACATCTGCACTCAAATGTTTATAGCAGCACAATTCACAATTGTAAAGATGTGGAAACAACCCAAGTGCCCATCAATACATGAATAGATTATTAAAATGTTATATATGTATATCACGGAGTACTACTTAACTACAAAAAACAGTGGGGATCTAGTACCTCTTATATGATCCTGGATAGAGATTGTGCCCATACTTCAAAATGAGGTATAACAAGGATGGAAAAACTTACACTACATATCCTCACCATCAAACTGGTACTAACTGATAAACACTAAAGAGCTCACATGGTAGTAATACACACTGGGTGTGAGTTTAGGTTGGCAGGGGGTGTGGGGGGTAGATCAGGGGTGGTGGGTAAATCCACAGCCAATGGAGACAGGGTGCACGGTATGGGGGAAGGACACACTTATGGCTCTGGCTTGAACAATGCATTTCATGTAACCAAAATGTTTATACCCCCATAATATCCTGAATTAAAAAATAAACTAAAATAAAATAAAGAGTGAGTATATGAGTATATGCCATTAATACACTGCTCATCTGCACAGTGCCCAGTGTTGTGGGTTTGGATAACTCATCTGCACAGTGCCCAGCGTTGTGGGTTTGGATACCAAATAGCAATAGTGTGGACATTCCTCTTTCATCAATGAAGTAAGTAGGAGGACATTGAAATATGTTCTTATGAATTAGTTTGGGAAACTTCAGAAATAAATCTCTATTTAGGGCCATGTGTTAGTTTCTTAAGACTGTCGTGACAAAACACCACAGAGTGGCTTTAACAATTGAAGTTTATTTTCTCAAAGTTATGGAGCCTGGAAGTCCAATACCAAGGTGCCAGTGGATTTGGTTCCTAGTGATGCAGTCAGCTGCCTTCTTACTGTATCTTAATGTGTGTGTGTGGGGGGGGGAGAGAGCAAAGTTTCTGGTCTCTTCTAATAAGGACATTAATTCATACAGACTCCACCCTCATGACTACATCTAAACCTAATAATCCCCCAAAGGTCCCACTTCCTGGTACTATCTTCCTTGGGATTAGGATATCAACACACGAATTTTGGAAGGATACATTCAGTCTCTAACAGGGTTTACCAAACTCAATTGTTAACAATATAAATGTGTCCATATGCATTGTCGTTCAATCTAAAAAGACTGGGATCTCACAAAAGTATCTAGCTCAGCTCATTTCCTTTAGCAATCATATCTTTCAAAACAGAAGTTATGTAAATGATTAAGTCTGGATGATGAAGAGAAGGAATAGATTAGTGTTTGTTTTCTGTGACGTCCACCTCCTGTCCCAGGCCTTCCTCCTAGTTCTTCAGCTTCCCCATCTCACGTCACTCTGGGGACCCAGACCTATTGCAGCGAAGATTTGAAGTAGGGAGACTACTCAAGAGTTTGCAGAGCTGTGAAGGTGTGAAGGAAGAGCCTAAGGTTCTAAGCGGATTCCAATTGCAAATCCTCTGTGAGGCTGAGGGAACAACCCCCTCCGGCACAGAGGGGGCGCCGTAGATGCGGCCCCTGCAGTCGGCCTTGAGAGGGCTTTTCCTTGGTAAGACGCGTGGCACTCGCTCCCTTCTGAGGCGTCTCAAGATGGAGAAGGACCTTGCCTGAGGTGCGAGTCTGCCACAAGCCAGCGATAGTGAGGAGTCCCCGACCCCGACAGGAGTCAAGGTGAGAATATTGAGTGAGAAGGAGAGAATTGCCCCTTTAGGGAAATTCTCCGGGTCCCATACCCACAAAGCCGCCCCACACCCAGCACCCCGCACCCCACACCCCACACCCCGCACCACGGTCCTGGGTTAGGGAGGCCTGAGCAGAGGAGGCGGACTGAGGTGTGCGCTCCCTTTTGCTTTGGGCTGTCAGGAGGGTGTCGGATTGATAAAAGTGGGCAGGCCCCCGTCCAGCATGGAGGAGACGCGAACCCTACAAACAGTCTGACTGAGGAAGCCCGGGTGCAGAGTCCCGCCATATTTGTTTGCGGCTTTCCGAGGACCCACATACGCCGGTCCGGGGAATATGAGTTCTCTTTTCCTCTCTGATGGTATCAGGGAGTTGAGGGCTTTGGCCTGGTTGGGGCAGGGCCTTTCCATTCAGCAGCAGGGAGTACCATGCCCTTTAGGGAATCGAAAGCAGACCGCTGAATGATTTATGAAGGGACCACAGACCTCAGAAGAGTGAGGTGGCTCAGAGCCTGCCCCCGCCGTCAACCTGGGAGGCCCCAGGACAGGGCTGTCAGTCTGACTTCTGCAAGGAGGGTCTCAGAAATGTGAGGGCCTCCATGTTGAGTCATCGGTAGACAGGGAAAAAAAAAAAAAAAAAGAAATGTGAGGGCCTTGGTCGGAGAAAAGGGTCCTCAAGTCGGAGAAAGGACAGCATTTTGGGTGTAGCCAGGAGTCAAGGTAAAATCTCTGTGTGAGGACTGAGGGAACCTCCACCCTGCTGACAACCTGCAATGCCTGTGGACTGGTGGCGTGATTCAAATGAATTTCATGCTCTGGTATGGGGGAGGGTTGATGAGGGATTTTGTCCAAGGCAGGGGTCCCCAACCTATGGTGAGTTGTATAATTATTTCATTATATATTGCAATGTGATAACAATACAAATAAACTACAAAATAAATGTAATGTGCTTGAATCATCCCTAAACCATCCCTCACCCCCCTGGTCTATAGAAAAAATTGTCTTCTATGAAAATAGTGCCTAGTGCCAAAAAGGTTGGGACCGCTGGTATAAAGGGTATGACCTAAGGTTTGTTGTATCAGGTTTCACTGGTGTTTCCATGAGTTAAGGTGAAGACCATAGTACATGAGGGGAACACTGACAGTGATGGTACCACAGAATCCTTTTGACCTGTTATCAGGCTTTGGAGATGATAGGCAGTTATGGTGGTCCTCATATACTCCTTGCGAGTCTCAAAGGATACTAACAGAGAGAGAGAAGTCCCAGGCCCATGCCAAAGGTCAAAGGATGGTTTAGGGGACCATCCACCATTTAGTAGAAAATAAAGAATCTGAGCTCCACCCTTGCATCAGCACCAGAAGGACCAAGGAAGGAGTGTTAGGCTAAAGCTCTCCTTCACTTCCTTATATTTAATCTAAAAGAGGTGAAATCTTTGGTGTGAGGTTGCAGCCACCATTCAGCAAAAGGAAGTTGTAACAGGCACTACCTAGAGAACAAGTGAGTTCTCTGCATGAGAACTGAATACCCAAGCAGTCCATAGCAGTGAGGGCTTTGATAGTCATGTACCCCTTGACAGGGATGGTGGGCAGAGAAGCTCCTTCACGTCCTCCTTTGGGATATCAGGGAGGTGCTGGCTTTGGTGTAAGGTGTAGACTTTACAGCAGCAGAAGAGAGGGGACTCAGGACCTGCCAACAGTTGACATGATGGCTAATATTGTGAACTGAGAGGACTCCCACATGCCAAAAGAGAGGGCCAATTAGTAGCCCTTGCTCCCTCTTCAGTACATCCCAGGCACCGATGCTAGGATGCAGCCTAAAACTCACTATAATTCCTCTAGAGGGTTCTCAGGGGACAGGCTAACCAGGAGAACAGAAGCCCGGTGGGTTCCCACAGAAGCGCTCTAGGGCACCTACAGAGGTGGCTTAGTTATAGCCAAGATGGTCTCTCCCTGATGATGAGGCTCACACCATCTCATTTTTCCTCCTTCAGGTACCTGCATCACCAGCTGCCCTGCTCGCATTTTCTCCTACTATCCCAAACCAAAGTCATCATGCCTCGGGGTCAGAAAAGTAAGCTCCATGCTCGTGAGAAACGCCAACAGGCCCGATGTGAGAATAAGGCTAGAGAGGGTGCTCAGGCAAAAGCAGCAGCAGCAGAAGAAGAGCCCCCTCCAGAAGAGTCCCCTCCCTCCTCATCTGTTTCTGAAGGTGTTACCAAGAGCCTGCCTGTTGCTGAGTCCTGTAGCACTTCCCAGGAGCCTCAGGAAGCTCCACCCACCACCACTACTTCTGAAGTCATTTCTTGCACTAGATCTGAGGAAGATTCCAATATCCAAGATGAGGCAAAGGAAAGCAATGCTGAGGCCTCACCCTCCAGGAATAAAGTATGCAGAGATCCTATAGCCAGGAAAACTAAGGTGTTGGAGCAGTTCCTGCTCTACAAGTGCAAAATGAAACAGCCCATTATGAAGGCAGACATGCTGAAGATTGTCAACCAGAAGTACAAAGACCAGTTTCCTGAGATCTTCAAGAGAGTCTGTGAGCACCTTGAGATGGTCTTTGCAGTTGATGTGAAGGAAGTCGACTCAACGCGTGAGTTGTATGACCTCGTGAGCAAGCTGAAACTCCCCAACAATGGGAGGGTGCGTGGTGGCAGGGGCTTACCCAAGACCGGTCTCCTGATGAATATCTTAGGTATGATCTTCATGAAGGGCAACTGCGCCACTGAGGAAGACATCTGGAAATACCTAAGTATGATGCGAGTATATGCTGGCAGGAAGCACTTCGTCTATGGAGAGCCCAGGAAGCTCATCACTAAGGATTTGGTGAGGCTGAAGTACCTGGAGTACCGCCAGATCCGCAACAGTGATCCTGCACGCTACGAATTCCTGTGGGGTCCCAAAGCCCATGCCGAAACTACCAAGATGAAAGTCCTGGAATTTTTGGCCAAGATCAATGGTACTGCCCCCAGTGCCTACCCAAACCTTTATGAAGAGGCTTTGAAAGATGAGGAAACAAGAGCCCAAGCCGTACGTGTAGCCAAGCCTGCTCCTACTTTCAAAGTTTGTGCACTGTGCAGCGCCATGCGTACAGTATATCTTGCTGACCCTATTGATGTCTGAGTCTTTTTCATAATCCAGATTAGAAAATATGACATCACAATAGGCATTTTCTTGGAAATATAAAAGAACCCCACAGTAAAGTATTAAGTAAGTGGGGTAATATAATTGAGAAAACATTAAAACATGAAGATTCCTTCATTGCTTGTTTTCCCTATTCCCTTTTAGTGTTTCATTTTGTAACATTAAGTGGTTTATACTTTGTTTTTGTTAGCTTATTCAAGAAAGTAGGAGAAATTAAATGTTAATAAATTAGACCTTTTGTTTACTGACTCTTTTATTCACGGAACATTAATTGAAAATCTGCTCTTTTGAAAGCTCTGTGCTAGTACTGGAGATCCTCAGAAAAAGAAGACTCATACCGTGTTCATAGAAATTTCGAGCTTATATGCTGCAATCATTCAAGTAAGATGTTGAATTACCCTCTATGACTTATAGGTAAAGTAAAAAGAATGAGTGAGGATCAGGGTATTCCTTATGAGAGCAGTCAAGTGAGAACTTCCTTAGCAAGTCAGTTTGGGATTTTGAGAAACTGCAAATTCTTAGTGGGATGCAATTTTCGTTTAAACTAGCAGGCTAATTGAGGTTGGGAAAGTGATATGTAGCAGCCAAACCACAGGTGTGCTTCAGAGTTGAGAAACAAAATTCTGGGAGTTAGTTTCTTGGGCTGCTGTTAACAAAATACGGTAGACTATGTCGCCTAAACAACAGAAATTTATTTCTCATAGGTGTAGAGGCTGGGAAGTCTAAGATCAAGGTGCCCGCAGATTCCGTTCCTGATGGGGGTACCCTTCCTGGATTCTTGAAATTCACCTTTTCTCTGTGTTTTCACATGCAAGAGATAGAGAGAGAGAGACCACACATGCTCTAGTCTCTCTTCCTCTTAAAGGAATACTAATCCTAACATGGGGCCCCCAATATCAACATCCACTGAAACTAATTATCTCTCAAATGCCCCCTCTTCATACTCTATCACACTGGGAGTTGGGTTTCAGCATATAAATTGGGAGGGGCACAAATGTTCAGTGCCTAATGGAAAACTACTCCCACAAATTACTTTGGGATTGGGGTAAACAAGTACCAGGTTTGCACCTGGGCAGGAAAGCAAGGTATCTTGTGCTCTGATTCCAGTGTGGAAGTCCACAGGTTGGAGACTAGGTGTTCCATGCACATGTTCTCTGAGGAATTTCTGAGAAATAAGGATGATAATCCCTTGAGGTTACATGCATAGAAGCCATTATGTTGGTATTTTTTTTTTTTTTTTGTCTTGAAATTAGAGAGCTAGCTCAAATTGCATTCAAAGGACATTTTAATTAGGTGATCTTGAGTTTAATTTGGCAAATTCTAAGCAAGGGATAGATTTTGTTTGTTAAGGGTATTATAAATGTAAATAAATATTATTTTTATGGAAAGGCATTTGGGAAGCATAAAAGGATTGTGCCTTAACATCAATTTTAGAAGCTTGAGTTACATCTAACTAGGGAAGACAACTACATACCCAAGTCAAATAACAGTTTTTCCCATGGGGAAATTTACAGAGTTTTAATTGCTAAGGAGAATTCTTGGCTGGTTCAGTTCTCTTTATACAAGAGTATTCCATATTCTCTAACATCTCCTGGAATAAAAGAAAATTCCAAGCATGTTGGGAGGTATCATCTGGAATCCAAATAATATTAATAATTGTCATTCTGTAAATATTGGGTAATATTTTACTGGCATCTTGCCTGTTGTTTATATGTAGTATATACATTCCAAAGGTCTTACAAGAACGGACTTTACAAATTCACATAGTGCATGATGATCTTTCAATTTTCTCAAGTTCGCAAGACTGCTAAGTAGGAGCGCTGGGACTGGAGCCCTGGTTTGAATTTAGAGGCCATGCTGTTCCACTGCTCCCACCTGAGGTAGACCTTTTTTCTCTTAATTCACTTTTTGTCAGTACTACAAAATATGTCTCAGGCAATAAATGGACACTTGTAACCAAAGTACTAAATGCAGGCCTACAAAGGGAAGGTAAATATGTGAATAAATAAAAACTGGGGATTTGTCTTTGGACTTCATTTTCCTAGGATCCTGCTGCTCCTAAGCTCAGTGCCACTGAGAACTAACTCTGCCCAGGAGCTGATATTTTTTCCAGCTCTTGTTCTTTCTATCTTTACAACAATTTTCCCCTGTAACTTCTCCAGTGTGTACTCCAGTGTGGAACTTCTCCCAACTCTGGAACCTGACCTTCTGGCCAGTTCTTCACCTCCTCACTGTGTCCTCCTCTGATGGCTATCACATGCTCTCCTCATGACTTATGGTATTCCAACTCCCTGGTGGTCACTCCTTCTCCATGTCTGTATATCAACTTTGTATTCTTGTTTATGTGATGACTTCCCCTTTCTTCCCTCACTCTTTTGCTTCTCGCTGTCTTGCTCACTCTCACTCTGTTCCTCTCTTTCTCGCTCTTATTTTTCCAATGTTACTTTTAATAAACTGTTTAAATAGTATCTGAGTGTTAGTTTATGGATCACTGTATTTACACATTAATTGCTATGTATCACTTTTAAAGTAGGAGTATTTATATATTGTGAAACAAATTGGGAATCTCCCTCTTATTTTGTGATCCAGAACAGGCTAACATGACATTTGAACAGGTATTTCATTAGAAATGTGAGAGGACTTAGCAATTAAACTTTGGGATCAGAAAATAGAGAAAAATAAAGTAAAATATTGTCAATTTCTATCTTTCTTATTATTTTTAGCTGATTTTTCTGTAAAATTAAATGGTATATACCTGGATTTATATTATTAAAGAATTTAGGAAAAATTAAATTTTAATATGTTAATATTAGATACTATGCTTATTGATCCATTGATTCCCTTAACATTAATTGGGCATCTGATATTTGGAAAACACTGTGCCATTGGTGTCAGGATTTTTGTTTCTAGGAGCACTAATCTCACAAGAAAGATTGTGAGATGTCATAGCAGATCAAAGGGACAGATACAAAGAGAAAATAAGGACACTGGGGTCCAGATGAGTATAGTAAGATGGCATTTAAGTGTAAATTTTTTAAGTCAATTCCATTTTTGAAACTGCAAGTTCATCAGTGATACTGAAATTTAAGTTTAGCTATGTCATCTGTGTCATGGGACACTGGGGCTGTGGGAAAGGGGAACAAGGGTCAGAGTTGAGAGAGTAAAGCTTAGAATGCAACATGACTATTGACCCTGGACAAAGAAACTTTCTATTGATGTAATCAAGGAGGATGTTCCAGGCCATTTCCCACTGCCTTTGTAAACAGTTTGCAAAGTAATTATTTTAGCTATATTATCTCAAAAGATTTCCTGAAAAATAAATGTTACACTCTTTTGGGCTGGTCTTTAGAAACCAGTTGGCTGGCACTTTTTTCTCTGGCTTGAGAAAGTCCTATTCCAATATACTATAATGACATTAAAATTTCTTCAATGTAATTTGGTAAGAGCTAGGTTTTTGGTGGCTGTAAAATGGGTGGCAATTAGGACGGTTTGATTGAAGATACAACCGGGAATGAAAAGAAAGGAGCAGAACATAATAGCATTTTGTCCCTTACACAACTACTAGGAGAATTGAATTGCATACAGCTGGAAACAACTGGTTGACACCAAAATTAAATTACCTTCTCTGGAGTATTTAGTTTGATTTGCTAAATAGCAAATTTGACCCATGGTATCTTAGGTCATAAATACCTACGATTCCCTCAAAACTGCTCAGTGGTTTTTGAAAAATCCAGAAGGGAAGGTAGCAGTGTCTGTAATCATCACTAATAATGGTAATGGCTTTCATTTCCTAAAGATTCATTGTATGCAGACAGGTTGTCTAGGTTCTTGACATATATTATCCCTAATCTTTTCAAAAGCCTTGCAAAAAGAGGTTCATTTTACAGATGAAGAACCCCAGACCCAGAGTGTTTTGGAAATCTCCCCAAGAATACACAGCTACTAAATGGGAAAGGACGGAGTGTTGTAATTTGTGTAGATCGCAAACTGCCTCCACTCCTTCCAGCCTGAACTAGGCTCTCTTTCAGTGCTCTTCCCACTATTCATAATACCGTATATGAGATAAAACTAACTTTCTGACCAAGATTCTGAAATCAAGCCTAAAGAGGGTAGGCAAAATATAAAATAAATGTAAGTATGAATAAAATGAAATTTTGGAATTGCCAATTGGATTCATTTACCCAGGATTTTCCTGTCCTCACACCAGGGTTTCTTGAAAACTGACACTCTTCAGGCATCTGTGTTTCATCCATATTAATTTAGCACAACCACGTTGCATGAATCTTTACCTCAGTCTTAACTGTGTTCTTTTCTGTTAAATTATTAAATGTGTATCTTGACCTGCTAACCAGCTCTTCACAACCTCTTCCACTGTCCCTAGTGGAAAAAACAAATGAGAATCACTTGTCTTCCCACTAACTCAGAGGCTGTCTACTCTCCACAGATGACCCTTAACTGTCCCATGCCAACCATACAACCTCCATACCAGCCCCATTCACTTTGGTGTGAGGTTTAGATACCTGTTCATCTCCTCAGGTTCATTTGTATATATTGGCCTATAGCTTAGTTCTCCCTGGTCTTGTTTTGTAACCTTGCCCATAAGCCATGCCTAGTGATGGAGCCATGAAGTGTGACAATGGGATACTCAGGAAGCCTTCCCTCCCTATCCCCAACTCCACCCCTTGCTAGCCTGCATTTGATGTGCATCCTCTATGTTTCCTTATTGCATCCCTTCTTGTTCATGGGATATATTCCTGAAATTAGAGAATGATGTTTTGGAAAACTGACTGATATTTGCAGCATATTATTTTAGAAATAACAATTTATTCCTATTTAGTAGTTATTATGTGGCAGACATAGTTTTGTGCTTCACGTCATTTATTTCTTAACACATGCCTTCTCAATCTGTATACCTTTTATTTCCTTTCCTTATTTGCATGCCTTTCATTTCCTTTACTTTAGTTAGTACAGATACTCCTTACTTATGATGGAGTGATGTTCTAATAAACCTATTGTAGTTGAAAATATTCTAAGTTGAAAATGCATTTAATATACTTAACCTACTGAACATCATAGTTTAACCTTGCCCTTAGTTGTGCTCATAACAGTTTCATTAGCCTATGGTTGCGCAAAATCATCTAACACAAAGCCTATTTTATAACAAGTGTTGAATATCTCATGTAATTTATTGTATATTGGACTGAAAGTGAAAAGCAGAATGGTTGTATCGGTACTTGGAGTACAGTACCTATTGAATGCATAGAGGTTTTACATCATAATAAAGTTAATTTCAAGCCAAATCATCGTTAAGTTGGGGACAATCTGTATTTCCAATAAAAAGTTGAAAAGTACTCGTGATAGGGGACATCTTGGCTTACTGCTGATCTTGGTGTGTAAGCTTCACGTTTCTCAGAACTAAGATATTGGCTGTATGTTTTTTGTATATATTTTTTACCAAGTCGAGGGAGTTTCTTTTTATTCTTAGTTGGCTGAGACTTTTTCTTATCAGGAATGGGTGTTTGATTTTGACAAATGCTTTTTATGCATCTGTTAATATGATCATGCAACTTTTTTCTCTTCAGTCTGTTGACATGATGCATTACATGAATTGATTTTTAAATGATGAACCAATTGCATACCTGGAAGAAATCGCAACTTTTCTTGGAGGATAATTCTTTTTATACATTGTTGCATTTGATTTACTAATATTTTATTAAGGATTTTTGGATTTATGTTCATGAGAGATATTAGTCTATAGTGTTCTTGTAATGTCTTTGTCTGGTTTTGGTGTTAAGATAACGCTTATCTCATAGAATAAATTAGAAAGTATCCTCTCCACTGCTGTCTTCTGGAAGAGATGGTACAGAATTGATATAAGTTCTTCCTTAAAGGTTTCATAGGATTCACCATTGAGCCCATCTGAACCTGGTGCTTTCTGTTTTGAAAGGTTACGAGCCTATTCCAATTGTGTATTTCTGCTTGTATAAGTTTTCGAAGATTATGCCCTTCAAGTAATTAGTCTATTTCATCTAGATTATGAAATTTGTGAGAATAGAGAAAATTGAATCATGTGGAATGCTAAGTTAAGACCACCAAATGCAAAAAAGTGTTTAGGACAAAAAAAGGAGCAAAGAAGAGGAAATGGTAACATATATGGTAGATACTATCTCAACTATATCAATGATCACTTTAAATATCAGAAGACTAAATTCAGCAACTACAATATAGAGATTGTCAGAATGGATCAAAAAACCCAACTGTATAGTATTTACAAAAAAATTTAAATGTAAAAACACATATAGATTAAAAGTAAAGGGATGAAGAAAGATATGCCACACTAAGGCTAATCAAAAGAAAGCTGGAATGGCTCTATGACTTTTTGAGAGAGCAGGCCTCAGGGCAAGGAAAATTATCAGGGCTGAAGAAGCCATTACATAACAATGAAAGGTCCAATTTTTCCAAGACTTCTTTTATTATTAGGCAAAACTGATAGAACTGAAAGAATAAATAGATGAATCCACTATTATGATTGGTGACTATAGCACCTCTCTATCAGATTGACAAATTCAGCTGGGAGAAAAATAGTGGGGACATAATTGAACTCAACAGTGCTATCAGTCAACTAAATATAATTGACATGAGTAGATTACTTAATCCCAGAGCAGAATGCACATTCTTCTGAGGCTCACATGGAATATTCACTAAAAGAGACCACATTCTTGACCATAAAACATACCTTAACAAAGAATAAATATGTATAAAACATATTTATGTATATATCATACAATATATACTCTCAGATCATAGGATACTTAAACTAGAAATCAGTAACAGAAAGATAACTGGAAAATCTTCAAATACTTAGATATTAAGAAAAAGACTTCTAAATAATATATGGGTCAACGAAGAACTCTAAGAAATTTAAACATTTTTTGAGCTACATGAAAATTAAAACACAACTTGCCATAATTATGGAATGTATTAAAAGCAGAGCTTATGTTCACCTGGATATCTTAATCTTTATCAGTGATCTTTAAAGTTACCTGAATGACTTGTACCTGGTTATTGTAATCTTTTTGGAAATCTTTAGAACTTGTTTGCCTGTGGGATATCTATAGAGCATTGTCTGCTTGTATGATTTAAAGTGATCTTTTGTTCTTAGAATGAATAAATATGAGGAAGAAAAAACATATAAGCAGAGCTTAGAAGGAAATTTATAGCCTTGAATAAATATATTAGAAAAGAAGAAAGATAAAAAGTCAATAATCTAAGTTTCCATCATAGGAAACTAGAAAATGAAGAACAAATTAAATCTAAAGTAAGCAGAAGAAAATAAATAATAAAAATTAGAGCAGAAATACATAGCCTGTAGAATAGTGAATTTATTAGTTTTCCTTGGAAATCTATGATACACCTATAAGTTGACCAGGGTACGTTTACATAAATAAAGTAACCTGTCCACAATACCACTTACATGTAATTATTAGAAAATAAAATATTGATTTCAAAAATAATAGTACATAATCTATGATGGCATTTAGGCTTCTGTATGCACACTAGATAATAAAATAGTAATACCCATTCTTACAAAGAATGCAAATTGTGAATACTAATGGAAGTCCTATCAGAATTAACACGTACAGTTGCTTTCCCTGCATTGAAAGCAGTTTGTGAAAACTGAAATTTAAGCCACGATGGTAAAGTACTGCATAGGTCTAAGCCACAGGGTCTCCATCAATACAATATTGGTCTTAAAGCAATATTTGAAAATTTAAGAGTTTGGCATATGCGTATTTTAGGGATAGTTCCCATTATAGTAAGATTTTTTAAAAAACTCAAATGTGACTAGTTTATGATGTGGTCCAGTGTTATATAAAATTTATTTTATAGAAACAAATAATTTCTTTGGATCAATGCATAAAACAAAAGCTATAATAAAATTTCTTCCTTTGTCATTTATCTGATCATATTGATTAAAATTCTTACAGCTCTCAAAATTCTCATTTTCTTAGCTTCTGCAAATGGGGGATTGCATTTATCTACCATAAGTTACTCTATCTCTCCAGGAGGGAATTTTTTTAATTAATTGTAGAAAATTAAGAATAAGTAAATTTCTTAACTCAACAAAATGTTTAAAATGATATAGCACACTATTCTTTGCAAAATAAAAATATAGCATTGAATATGATGTGGATGCATAATTTTTTTGAGTAAGATCATCCCAAATATAGAGTCTAAAATTTATTTATGTAGAATAAAATGACTGTACTTACCTGTGATTGAGTTAAAATTTAATCTAATTATTTAGCCTGAAAATAAAAAGTGTTGAATGGTTAAGGTAATAAAAGAAAGGACGAGTTACAATATTTTACTTTGTAGACTTTGCTAGGATATTGTGGAAATAACAGAAATACTACAAATTAGAATTCCATTAAATTATCTTGCACAGTAATTGACCTTAATATACTGATACTTAATTTGAACAAAGGATATTAAATAATATGAATTCTCTTTTAGAGATAGCTCTCTCCATGGTATTCAGTATAGGATAGGGCATATTACCAATATTCAATAAATGTTTCAAGACTGAAAAATCAACTAAATCAACTAATAACATTACATGTTCAATTATAATTGGTATTATTCTGCTGAATCACATTCTCTTGGAAATTGGTTATTCTAGCATGATGTTTCTGTTAATCCTTTTAAGCAGAATATCAACTTAATTGGCTTATCACATTATCCTTCCAAGCCAGATAATAGAAAAAAATACTATGTAGAATAAATGAACACCTTTAAACTTTCATAACAATGAAGATCCATACAAGGTGAGAAGTGAACAGAAATCATGAAGCTCCTCAAAAGTGTATATACTTCAAGTCCCCTCTTTGCTTTGTTGTATTCTGCAAAATAAGGAGGCATGGGTAATGACAAAATCTCAGGTAAAAGAGTAAGAAAATTTTTTTTAAAAAAATTTCAGAGCTTTATGGGGGTACACACATTTTTGTTGCATATGTTGCCTTTGTACTTCCCAAGCCAGAGCTACAAGCATGCTCATCCCCCATACAGTGCTCTCCACACCCATTAGTTGTGAATTTACCCATCTCTTCCACCCACTTCCCACCTGCCCAGCACCTGATGAATATTACTTCCATGAGTACACATAAGGGTTGATCATTTAGTACCATTTGATGGTGAGTACGTGTGGTTGTTGTTTTTCCATTCTTTTGAAACTTCACTTCAAAGAATAGGCTTTAGCTCTATCAAGGATAATACTAGAGGTGCTAGTTCTCCATTGATTTTTATAGCTGAATAGTACTACATGGCATGCATATACCACATTTTATTAATCCATTCGTGTATTGATGGGCACTTGGGTTGTTTCCACATCTTTGAAATTGTGAATTGTGCTGCTGTAAACATTCAAATGCAGATGTCTTTGTTATAGAATGACTTTTTTCCTTTGGGTAGGGGTATTGCTGTATCAAATGGTAGTTCTATTTTTAGTTCTTTGAGGTATCTCCATATTACTTTCCATAGAGGTTGTACTAATTTGAAGTCCTACCAGCAGTATATGAGTGTTCCTATCTCTTTGCATCCACACCAGCATTTGTTGTTTTGGGACTTTTTGATAAAAGCCATTCTCACTGGAGTTAAGTGATAGCTCATTGTAGATTTGATTTGCATTTCCTTGATGTTGAGCAATTTTTTATATGTTTGCTAGCCATTATTCTTCTTTTGAAAAGTTCCTGTTCATATCCTTTGCCCACTTTTTAATGGGGCTGTTTGATTTTTTTGTTGTTGTTGTTGATTTTCTTAAAGTCTATATAGATTCTAGCTATCAGCCTCTTATCGGCATGCTTATGTAGCATGCAAATATTTTCTCCCATTCTGTAGTTTGTCTATTTGCTCTAATGATCATTTCCTTGACTGTATCGAAGCCTTAAAATTTGATCAGGTTCCATTTATTTATTTTTGTTGCTGCTGTGATTGCTTTTGGGAGTTTTCTTCATATATTCTTTGCCTAGGCTGATGTCTTTAAGACTTTTCCTAACATTTTCTTCTAGAATCCTTCTGGTTTCATGTCTTTGGTTTAAATCTGTCATCCGATGTTAGTTGACTTTTGTGAATGGTGAGAGATGCAGATCTAGTTTCATTCTTCTGCGTATGGCTATCCTATTTTCCCAGCACCATTTATTGACTAGTGTTTTTTTTCCCCCAGTGTATATTTTTGTCTGCTTTGTCAAAGGTCATATGACAATATGAGGATGGTTTTATATCTGGGTTCTCTGTCTATGTCTCTGTTCTTGTGCCAATACAGTGTTGTTTTGGTTGCTGTAGCCTTGCAGTATAACTTGAAGTCTGGTAGATTGATGGCTCCCCAATTTGTTCTTTTTGCTTAAGATTGCTTTGGCTATATGGGCTCTTCTCTAGTTCCACAGGGGATGTAGAATTATTTTTTTGAGATCTGTGAAAAAATGATGCTGGTATTTTGATAAGGATTGCATTGATTCTGTAGATCACTTTAGGTAGCATAGACATTTTAACAATATTGATTCTGCCAACCCAAGAGCATAGTAGCGTTTTCCATCTGTTTACATGCTCTGCAGTTTATTTTCACAGTGTTTCATAGTTCTCCCTATATAGGTCTCTCACCTCCTTAGTTAACTATATTCCTAAATATTTAATTTTCTTTGATGCTATTGTGAAAGGCGTTACATCTTTGATTGGATAGCTTGACTGCTATTCGTGTATATTAAAGCTACCTATTTATGTGCATTAATTTTGTATCCTGATACTTTGCTGAATTCATTTTCAATTCAGGAATCTCTTGGTCAAATATTTGGAATTTTCTGGATATAATGTCATATCATCAACAAAGAGTGAAAGTTTACCCTCTTCCACTCCCATTTGGATGCCTTTGTTCCCCGCTCTTGTCTGATTGCTCTGACAAGGACTTACATACAACATTGTGTTGAATAGAAGTGGAGATAGTGGGCAACCTTGTTTAGCTCCAGTTCTAAGCAGAAATGCTTTCCATTTTTCCTCATTCAGTATGATGTTAGCTGTGTGTTTATTGTATATGGCCTTAATAATTTTGAGGTATGACCCATCTATGCCTATTTTGTGAAAGGTTTTTATCATAAAAGTGTGCTGGATTTTATCAAATACTTTTCCTGCATCAATTCAGAGGATCATATGGTCTTTGTTCTTGCTTTTATTTATTTGGTATATTACATTATAGATTTGCAAATGTCGAATCATCCTTGCATCTCTGGGATGAAGCCCACCATGGTCATGATAAATTATTTTTTTGACATGTAGTTGAATTCAGTTTGCTAAGATTTTATTGAGAATTTTTGCATCTATATTCACAAGGGATATTGGTCTGTAGTTTTCTTTTTTTGTTGTGTCATTTCCTGAGGAAAATTAATTTTAAAAATTGTAGTTCTGGGCTATGAGGTCAGGATTCAGGTTACAAAATTGATGTTAAACAATCTTTCCACATAGAACAAAAGTAATGGCTATGTACAACAATTCTACTTCTTGGTTATGGATATATAGTTATGAAATGTCCAGAGGATTCTGTTAATGAATGTTATTTTATTTTACTCTTTTAAAATGAATTGGGTAAAATACAAATTTTATCAGATACCTCATTTTGTTTTACTGCTTTGCAAGCTTTATTACCATCATAGGAAATAGTGTTTAATTACTAATTATTCTCTAAATTGTTCAGGCAGTTAAATGGACATCTGTTACATCTAAAATACTAAATACTAAATTAAGACATTAAAATCCATAAGGTGCAAGAAATGGGCATGTAAACCACTTTGTCCAGACTTTGGCAATGTAAAGGCAACAAAATAGCCTTTTGATGCTGAAGGCCATCAAAATTCCAAGCTTTTGATACCAAAATGAAAACAACAGATAAGAATAACTAAAAATATGACTATTCATATTATTGCTGATATCTGGGGTAACAATGCTAATCAGAGATTTACATTTGTTGTTATCCTAAAATAGATTTTGGAGTTTTATTTTAAGGTTATAATCATCTTAGGATTTTTTTTTAATTTACTTTTTTTTTAACATATTGTGGGGGTACAAGTGTTAAGGTTACATATATTGCCCATGCCCCTCTCCCCCCTCAAGTAAGAGCTTCAAGAATGTCCATCCCCCAAACATTGCACATCTTACTTGTTTTGGTTGTATATACCCATCTCCTCCTCCCCCCTCCCATACTCCCGACACACGATAAATGTAATAGTTATACTCAATGAAAAGTCTAATGCAATTTCAAAACTACCTATCTATTTTCTATCCTTCTCACACATACACACACACACACGTATTTGTGTGTGTATGTGTTTGCATGTTTGTTAAGTAATGAACTCTGTAATCCATTTATTTGCTGTTTGAGTTCAGGTGAATTAAACTACTTGTCTGAGTCCCAGTTTCCTCATCTACGGATAACAGTCACTATTATACTGTTTTTATGAAGACTGAATGTGATAATGTAGCAAAGTTACTACTCTTGTGATAGCTATGGCTGAGATCATGCCATATATTTATCAAATTGATGTTCATTTTCCTGTTCCTGAGCACACAGGAGGACTGTATTTCTCTGCCTTCCAAAATACTATGTTATGGACAGAGGAATGCAGGCAGAAGTGCAAAAGTTATATATGCCACTTTCCAGCCTGATCAAACACCACATGCAGATCTCCAGTTCATTTTCCTCTCTTATGGTAACAATGAATGACCTGCATTCCCATTAGTGCAACTACAAAATAGCAAATTCTCCATCAGCCTGGTTCTTTAAGACCCTTTTTGAAGCAGTGTTGGTCATAAAATATCTACAAGAAATAAACTTTTTTAATGCTGATACGATACGCTCCTGAGGTTATTTTTATATGAAAGGGTAACCTATCATATCCAGACTAATAGTCTGGAAAATCCTCAAATATTATTTCCTTTTGTTTTCTCTTTTCATGAGTAAAAGAATAAAACTTAATATTTTCATTGGGTTATAGTTATTTCTTTATCGCAGGCTCACTTTAAAAATGTTATTATTAAATAAAATATGCAATAATATACAAAGAATAATATAGTGAATAGCACATACATTAAAAGTAAAAATTGATTTCAGCTATGAATATGGTTAATTAAGGTAACATTCCAATTCTCCTCCAGGAAACCATCCAGCAGGATAAAAGCAAAACAGAAAACATAGACTTCATTTTCTACAAAATTCAGGAGCAAACTTCAAGATGTTTTTGTGGGATACTAAAACTGGAAATCAGGGGAGAGGATAAGGAGGGAAGCCAAGTATAGATCTCAGTATTAAGAACTCTGCTGTGACACAGGAAAGTGCAGACAAAACTACACATTCTTAAGTATACTTCCTGAAAGCACGGAACATACCCTGAGATGCAAAAGCAATATTATGTATTTGAAAAACCATGTGCTGGAATATATGATTGAGGGGAGGGAAAAGGCAGTGGATGTGTGAGTTGTCTGTATATGAGGTGGGTGGCAGCAGAATTGTGCATGATATCTGGCCCCCCCTCATATACAGGTCAATACAGTCTGCTTTAGAGTAACACATACAATGGAAGCCATGAGGAATGTGCAGAGATGTCTTGGTAGGAACTGGAAAAAAGAGAGCCTTTCTGTTGTGAAACTCAGTTATTGAAGAAGCTCTCTATCTTGGCCTTCCCAAATACAGGAATTTCTTATAAATAGATAGTTCAAGAAAGCCACATTTTTCAAAAAGTTATTATTGAAAGAAAACTAATGTATCAGCTACACAAAGACACTATTAAAATGTAAAATCATGAGTATCATCATTCATTAACTTGTGAAAAACATCCACTAGAAACATGTTGCCATAGAGCAAAAATGAAGTGTGACCAAATATTTTGTAATAATTGTTTAAGAAAATTCAGCTTTTTGACTGAAGATCCAAGGCAAAAACATAAGAGCTCAGGGAGGAGGCAACAAGATGACAATATGAGATGAAAATTAAGATAGTAGAATTGAGAAAAGAATTAGTAGAATAAATGAAATCATCACAAAAAAAAGAAGATGTGTTTTAGAATGAACACCATGGACACCACATAAACAGAAGTAAAAACAAAGACCATATGATCCTCTCGATAGACACAGAAAAAGTATTTGACAAAATTCAGCACCCTTTTATGATAAGAATGCTTAACAAAATAGGCATAGATGGGGCTTACCTAAAAATGATACAAGTCATATATGACAAACCCACAGCCAAAATCATACCAAATGGGGGAAAATTGAAAGCATTCCCACTTAGAACTGGAACAAGACAAGGTTGCCCACTATCTCCACTTCTGTTCAACATAGTGCTGAGAGTCCTCGCTACAGCAATCAGACAAGAGATCGGAATTAAGGGTGTCCAAATGGGAGCAGAAGAGATCAAACTCTCACTCTTTGCCGATGATATGATATTATATCTAGAAAACCCCAAGGATTCAACCATGAGACTCCTTGAATTGATAAATGAATTCAGTAAGTCTCAGGATACAAAATCAGTACACACAAATCAGTGGCATTCTTAGATGCCAATAATAGTCAAACTGATAACCAAATCAAAGACTCAATTCCCTTCAAAATAGCAACAAAGAAAATAAAGTACCTAGGAATATATTTAACTAAGGAGGTAAAAGACCTCTACAGGGAGAACTATGAAACACTGAAAAAGGAAATAGCAGAGGATGAAAACAGGTAGAAGACCATACTATGCTCATGGGTCGGCAGAATCAACATTGTAAAAATGTCTATACTACACAAAGTGATCTACAGTTTCAATGCAATCCCTATTAAAATGCCATCACCATTTTTCACAGATGTAGAAAAAATAATTTTACGCTTCATATGGAAACAGACAAGACCCCATATAGAAAAAGCAGTCTTAGGCAATAAAAACAAAATGGGAGTTATCAATTCACCAGATTTCAAACTATACTACAAGGTTATAGTAATTAAAACAGTTTGACACAGGCACAAAAACAGGGACATTGACCAGTGGAACAGAACAGAGAACCCAGATATAAAACCATTCTCATATAGCCATCTAATCTTCAACAAAGCAGACAAAAACATACACTGGGGAAAAGAATCCTTATTCAATAACTGGTGCTGGTAAAACTGGATAGCCACATGTAGAAGACTGAAAGAGGACTCACACCTTTCACCTCTCACAGAAATCAACTTGTGCTGGGTAACAGACTTAAACTAAGGTGTGAAACTATTAGAATCCTAGAGGAAAACGTTGGAAATACTCTTCTAGACATTGGCCTAGGCAAAGAATTTATGAAGAAGATCCCAAAGGCAACCACAGCAACAACAAAAATAAACAAATGGGACCTGATCAAATTAAAAAGCTTCTCACAGCCAAATAAACTGTCACGAGAGCAAACAGGCAACCCACAGAATGGGAGAAAATTTTTGCAAGCTACACATCCAATAAAGGGCTGATAACTAGAATCTATATAGAACTCAGGAAAACCAGCAAGGAAAAATCAAACAACACTTTCAAAAAATGGGCAAAGGACATGAACAGAAACTTTCCAAAAGAATACAGAATAATGGCCAACAAACATGAAAAAATGGTCACCATCTCTAATCATCAGGGAAATGCAAATCAAAACCACAATGAGATATCACTTATCTCCAATGGGAATGGCCTTTATTAACAAGTCCGAAAACAATAAATGTTGATATGGATGTGGAGAGATAAGAACACTCCTACATTGCTGATGGGACTGCAAACTAGTTCAACCTCTGTGGAAAGCAATATGCAGATACCTTAAAGTGATACCAGTGGATCTACCATTTGATCCAGCAATCCCATTACTGGGGCATCTACCCAAAAGAACAAAAGACATTCTATAAAAAAGACACCTGCACTTGAATGTTTATAGCAGCACAATTCACAATTGCAAAGATGTGGAAACAACCCAAGTGCCCATCAATACATGAGTGGACTAATAAAATGTGGTATATGTATACCATGGAATACTATTCAGCTATGAGAAAAAACGGTGATATAGCACATCTTATATTTTCCTGGTTAGAGCTGGAACCCATACTATTAAGTGAAGTTTCCCAAGAATGGAAAAACAAGCACCACATATACTCACCAGCAAATTGGTATTAACTGAGCAGCACCTAAGTGGACACATAGGTACTACAGTAATAGGGTATTAGGCAGGTGGGAAGAGAGTGGGGGGCGGGTATATACATATATAATGAGTGAGATGTGCACCATCTAGGGGATGGTCATGGTGGAGACTCAGACTTGTGGGGGTAGGGGGGGAATTTTCTCCCATTCTGTGGGTTGCCTGTTTGCTCTTGTGACAGTCTATTGAAACCTTAAAATCTGTACCCCCATAATATGCTGAAATAAATAATAATAATAATAATAAAAGAAACAATGGTGATATAGCACCTCTTGTATTTTCCTGGATAATACAACTGGGACCCATTCTACTAAGTGAAGTATCCAAGAATGGAAAAATAAGCACCACATGCCCTCACCAGCAAATTGGTTTCACTGATCAACACCTAAGTGGACATATAGGAATAACATTTATTGGGTGTTGGGCAGGTGTGGGAGGAGGTGATGGGTATATACATACATAATGAATGCGTTGTGCGCCAACTGGGGGATGGACACACTTGAAGCTCTGACTCGAGGGGGGAGGGGGAGAAGGGCAATATACGTAACCTTAACATTTGTACTCCTATAATATGCTGAAATTAAAAAACAGAATGCACACAGTAGAAAGCTCAAAAAACAGAAAAAGGAATGTTGATGAAGGAGAACATTATAAAATCCATACCTATGCCAACCTAAGCCAGGTTCAAAAGTGACTCTTACATAGCTAAGTGATTAGTTCATTTTTGGAAATTAGTGGTTTCAAACAATGAAAAATGCAATACAATATTGAAATACATACATTGATACTTTGAATGTTATTATGCACCTAAGAACAAACTAGAATAGCTTAGAATGTATTTGCTTCTTGTTATTTATATTCACACATCCTGTAATTTTGTATTTTTACTTTATTGAATATATACTATATCAAAGTAGATACATCAGTTTAAAAAAATACTTAAAATAGACAGAGATACTTTATTTTTAGTTCAGCCTTTTTTACATATTCTCTTTTGCTTGGCTCACCTCTTCCTTTCTTCTTCTCTCTCCACCCAAATCAGTATATGCCCCCTTCTCTGCCTTCAAGATGACTGATAGTCAAGATGACATAGTCTACATCCTTACATGTCCTGTATAAATAGATATACATATCTATGTATATCAGGATGATTTATTTTTGCCACTCTTGATTTTATAACAATGGCATCACACTGTATACATGTGTCTACAATCTGCTTTTTTCACTCAGTAATACCTCATGAAAAGCATCCAACTCAACTGTTAATTCATTATTTTAAATAGCAGTATAATGACTAATGGTATGGATGTGCCACAATTAATGCCAGGCTGGGGGGGGGCAGGTGTTTCCTGATACCACTGTGCACTGGACTAGGGATGTCTCTGGACTAGGGATCCTACTGATGGTGGCCCCCCACCCTGCAGAACCAGTGTTAGGGGGAAGCACTGAAGGTTCATCCGTTGACGCTGGCCTGGCTAGCCTAATCGACAGGTCGTGGACTATTTTTCAGCACCAAAGTCCCACAGATTCAGGCCAGCCACACAGAGAAAAGCAGCTTTTCTCACTTCAACACCTACAAGGGTGGAACCCACCGTGCCTGGCACAAAAGCTCCTAGGCTGTGGGAGGGCTGTTGCCCGAAACCACATTGGCTGGTGCTGGGGGCAACCACTCATGATTTGGCAGATGCCACTTTGGTGGGCTGAATCAACAGGCCACCAGCTGTCCCCTTTGTACCTAAGTCCCACAGTCTCACATTTGCCTAGCAAGGGTCCTGCTGTTTCTGTCCCACCTGAGTCAGCAGTTTCCAGGGGCAAAACCCCCTTTTGAGCATTTACCTTTGTTCTGGTCCCTCTGACCACCTGAGGTGAGGTGCCTATCTTCAAACTCCCTCTCCTGGTGGTAGGAAGTAACCACTCAGACCAGTCACTCCCCAACCCAGTGCGGTCCCAGCACAGAGCACTGGGGAGTTCAAAATGTTTCCTGCTATTGTCTCCTTTCTACAGAGTTTGTCATCCTATGCCACTACTTTGCACCGACTTCAGTCACGTCCCTATCTGAGTGTGTGTGGCGGTTAGTGGAGGAGCAAGGTATCTTCCTGTGGGTCAGATCACACTGCTCTTTACTGGCCCATCAGGCACAGCCTTCCTATGATTGTATTCCCTATTGTATAGCTCACACTCTCCAGTCTTTGTGATAGTATCTCCCATTCAACTTTTTTTTTCTGCACTGAGTGCCCTACACTGTTTCTCTGCAGATTCACAACACTGTTCTTGGGGAAAGTTATCCACTCGTGTGTAGCCATCCAAGCTCTCACCTCCTGGGAGCAAAGAGCCAGGAGGTCACCACTAATCTACCATTTTCTTTTTCTGTCATGAGGATGGTTTTATATCTGGATTCCCTGTTCTGATCCATTGGTCTATGTCTCTGTTCTTGTGCCAGTACCATGCTATTTTGGTTACTACAACTGTGTAGTATAGCTAAGTATGGTAAATTGATGTCTCCTAATTTGTACGTTTTGCTTAAGGTATCTTTGGCTATACGGGATCTTCTCTGGTTCCATATAAAGCATAAAAATAATCCTCATAGTGCCGTCTGATCTTTGACAAAGCAGACAAAAACATACACTGGGGAAAAGAATTCCTATTCAATAAATGGTGCTGGGAAAATCAGATAGCCACATGCAGAAGACTGAAACAGGATCTGCACTTCTCACCATTCACAAGAATCAACCCACGATGGATTGCAGAGTTAAACCTAATGTATGAAACCGTAAGAATCTAGAAGATAATGTTGTGGAAAGTCTTATAAACATCAGCCTAGGCAAAGACTTTATGAGGAAGACCCCAAAAGCAATCACAGCAAAACCAAAAATAAATAAATGGGACCTGATCAAATTAAAAAGCTGCATCAAAGCCAAGGAAACTATCATTAGAGTGAACAGACAACCTATAGAATGGGAGAAAATATTTGCATGTTATATATCTGATAAAGGGCTGATAACTATAATCTATATAGAACTCAAGCAAATCAGCAAGGAAATTCTTCTCTCTCTGTCTCTCCCCTATCTGCAAAACAGTTAAAGAAGATAAGAATGGGAGTGAAATTTCTGTGAATGCAACTTGAATATGATTTTGACTGTAGAACCATATGTAGAAAATATTTTTCCATAGTTATAAATGTTAAGCCAGAACAGAAAAAGAATCCTAAAACTTTAAAGCAAAATGAAACATATGTATTAGCCATAGATGGTGGGATAGACACAGGGAAAAAGAAATACGTGATTTGAAAACATAGACTTTTGACATACATTCTTAGTGGGGTACATTCTAATGACAAAAAACAATAAAGTAATTTTAAACTTCATTTATTTTTCTTGCTGTTAGCAAAATATACTGATATTGTTATTTTGAAACTACTATAGGTATATTGTAGAAGAAAGCAGGTATGTAATTATGGTAATATCATTAGGAGTCAAAAATTTTAGCATAAAAGTAAAGAGTAAAACTTATATTTGTTACTCTCTAAAAACATATATATTGCCCAAATTTGTTAACTGATGGGGCCTAGGAAAAATGACAATGAGTACTGATTGGCCCTAGAGTGTGTGCTCCAAAAGCCATGTCCCATTAAGCAGTGTCATACAGCCTTAGAGGAATTCTTGATTAAAGGTATAGGGCAAGAAGTATTCAAGGTGATTTTGGAATATTTTATGTCAGAAAACAAGATTTTGAAAGTTAAGGTGATGATGTAAAAATCATGCATGATTCGATTTGAAGGGGCTTCCACAGGTATAAGGTAGAACATGCTGATCATCAAACAGAATAACTGCAAATATTTGAAATATTTTCAAATCTATGAATTCATAATATTACTCAAAAATTATTATTACTCCCCATTGGGGTTTCTTGAGCATCAACTAATTTTTCTAAAAGGTATAAATAATGAGATAGAATCAAACATTTTTTCCTGAATTTCCTTGTACAAACTGTACTTCAAGGTGACCAAAGAGTTGATGAGAAAAGTTTTTTCTTTATAAAATATATCTAGCTAATAAAAGTGGAAGGAAATATTGGATTTTAATATCACCATTTTGCATTCTTTAATGAGATAATGGACCCAGACAATTATCATCAATAAATGGTAAGATCTTTAGGTAAAAGCGTGGTAGGGAAATTTATAATGGAGGCATCAGGCTGACACCACAAAAACTCACTGAGAAACATCAAAGAATATCAAAGCTTGAGCCAGATAATGATCTCACAAATCCTGGCCCTGCTGCTTGCCCACATTGTCAAAAGAAAATGATTTAAGGGACTTAAATAGAGGCTAAGATTCACTTGAACTGATGCACATAAGGGGGCATCTTCAGACCAGGTAACTCCTCAACTGAAGTAGGGTCAAGATTTATAGGATAGGAGGAAGTTGAGTGCATATGCTTAAGGTTTTGGCTTAGGCAGCAGTTTTGTATTTTAATGGAACTCCTTGGTTCAGGATTGTTTCTATTTTTTTTTAATTTCAAAGCATTACAGGGATACACATGTTTTTGGTTACATGGATTGCTTTTGTATGACTGAGGCAGAGTTGAAAGCATGCCCATCACCCAGATAGTGTTCACTGTATCCATTAGGTAGATTTTTACCCATCCCCTCCTCCCCCCCTGCTTAATTTCCATTTAGTTGTAATTTCCTCTGTGCACATGTGTCCTCATCAGTTAGTTTCAATGTAATAGCAATTATGTGTGGTGTTTGTTTTTCCATTCTTTAGATACGTCACATAGGATAATGGTTTCTAGTTCCAACCAAATTGTTGCAAAAGGCATTAAGTCATCCTTCTTCATGGCTGAGTAGTAGTCCATGGTATACATATACTACATTCTGTTAATCCACTCACGAATTGATGAGAATTTGTGTTGATTCCACATTTTTACAATTGTGAACTGTGATGCAATAAACATTTTAGTGCAAGTGTCTTTTTGATAAAATAACTTCTCTTCCCTTTATTTCTGTTTTTATCCTCCTTTGAGGTCCCATTGCAATCTTATGGTGTATTGGCTAATGAAATTTCACAAATAGATAGTAGAATAAGAATGAAAAGCGAGCAAAAGTAAAAGGCAAGGGGAGAACTGCAGATCCTCTATCATGTTTGCTTTAACCCTTTTACATTTTGCACAACTACCTATATTTATTGCATCACAGTTTTTTTATTTGTGAAATGAGGATGATAATCCTAATCCCCAGGATAATTGTGAATATGGAATGAGTTAATATAGAGTACATCAGCATTTGGCATGCTCCTTACCTACATGCCTGGCATATTGTAAGTGCTCTAAAAATGTTAATCATTGTCCTGTTAGGCTTCAAATGGGCATTGCTAGAATTTCATTTTAATATCACATTAATCTCAGTGACTTAATAATCTTTATGGATGTGTACATGCCAGTTTCTCTCTTCTTCCTAGTATGTTTATTCTTCCTGTTTTTGGTAAGTTTGAAGTTGTTTTTGGTTGGTTGTCTGCACATCAGAAATCTATGTTTGTAAGGCATAAGACAATTGCCTAAATTGTGAAAATAAAAATATAATAGATTTTCTAAAAATTAATCTGTAAAACACCAGTGTTTGGCAGTTAAGTAAAACATTAATTAAATTCTTCATTTTATCTGTGGCGTTAAACATTCTGGATGAGTGTGACCAAAGTAAATACAGCAGCCTCAACATTCAGAATATAACAGGGCTTAGTGAGTCCTCAGTAAGGAAAATTTGCAATCTTGGTAATTCAAATGGAATAACACTAAGTAATTAATAGCTAAAAGTTATTCAGTGTTCACTATTTATCAGGGGCTGAGCTAAGTGAATTATATACTAGTCCCCACTTATCTGTGCTTTAGCTTTCCACAGTTTCAGTTACCAGAGGTCAACGTTGGTCTGAAAATATTAAATGGAAAATTCCAGAAATAAACAATTCGTAAGTTCTCAATTGCACACCATCAATTCATGAGTGGATTAATAAAATGTGGTATCTGTATACCATGGAGTACTATTCAGCTGTAAGAAACAATGGTAATATAGCACATCTTGTATTTTCCTGGATAGAGCTGGAACCCATACTATTAAGTGAAGTATCCCAAGAATGGAAAAACAAGCACCACATATACTCATCAGCAAACTGGTATTAAGTTTGCTGCACCTAAGTGGACACATAGGAACTACAGTAATTGAGTATTGGGCAGATGGGGGGGCGGGTATGTGCATACATAATGAGTGAGACGTGCACCGTCTGGGGGATGGTCACGCTTGAAGCTCAGACTTGTGGGGGGAGGGGTGACAAGGGTATTATTTGAAACCTTAAAATTTGTACCCCCATAATATGCTGAAACAAATAAATAAATAAATAAATAAATAAAAATAAAAACGAAAAGAAATCTCTCATTATCCTGTTCCATCCTGCCCTGGATATGAATCATCCTTTTGTCCAGCATATCCACACTATATAATATGTATGTATAGAAAAAAACTATAGTATGTACAGTATGGGGTTCAGTACTATCCAGGGTTTCAGGCATCCACTGAGGGTCTTGGAACATATCCCCCAAGAATAAGGGGGGACTATTGTACACATTTTCTTATATAATTCACAAAATAATTTTACATAATAACTTCTGGTTTTGATCCCTCCTTTCCACATGAATCTCTTGTAACTCAAAGAGATTTGGTAGCTAGAATAATGTGTTTTGTACTGCACCAGTAATTAAACACAAGTAGTTAGATTCTATGGCTATAATGCCTAATAGCCTAATAATTACAGCATAACCACCTCTAATACAAATATGCATCTATAGTACATTGTTTTCAAATATAGGAAAACTTACTCTGAAGCTATTTTGTAATCCATTTACAGGATATTGGACATTATACACTTTCTATTTTATGACTTTCTTTGGAGATTGTGATTTTCAAAAATGAAAATTCCATAGTCAGAGTGGTCAGTGCATCATTATGTTTCAGTTTTACTCAAAACTGTAAAATTCTGCAAAATAACATAAGAATTAAATTATGGGGGCACATTAGCCATTAATGTAGAATACTTAGTGGAACAATGAAAAGTACTAATGCAAGACACTAGATGGTTTTTCACCAAATTCATTCTTTTCTTTTTCTAATAACAAGTGGTCTGTCTACATGTACTGCCTCCTTTGTGGTAAAGTGTGTCCATGGGAATGATTTCAAGCTAAAGACGAGTAAGCAGAAATTAAGTATGTTACTTCTGAGACTGGCCAATAGAAACACCCTACGTTCTTTTGCCTTCCGCCAGCTGGTAGCAGAGGAGCACAGTGACTTAGGAAGCAATATCTTGAACATAGGGGAGCCAAATGAGAGCAGAAGGTTCAATCCTTGAATCAACACTTGAACAAAAGCCACCTTCAAATAGTAGACATACATTTTGGATATATGTGTAAGATAAACTTCTACTGCAATAAGAGTCCATTAAGTAAGATTTTTGGGATTTATCAATTATAGTAGGTACTGTCACCTGGACTAATACAGAAATTGATAATTTGAAGCAGGGAGCTATTTTAACAAAACCTTATCTTATATACGGGGTGACTTAGTCGTTGGACAGTGGTTGGGCAGTAAAATCAATACTTCAGTGAGATCCATCTGGTGAAGTGGGAAAACATTTGGTGAAAATGTCGCCTGCAATAACTTGAATGGCAGTGATAATGATGGGTTGACATTTACGGTCTGCTTTTCGTAAGGTATTATTAGCAGATAAGATCAGGAAATAATTGGCGGGTGTGCAAGCAGAAATATTTAGCAAGTAGAGAAAGTTCAGAAATTTAGGGCCTTAAAAAGCTAGAAAGCCTGCCTTTTCTAAGGGCCAAAGACTAAGAGGTAAGACTTTAAAAGGCATTCAATGAAAGGTCCAGTAAGACTTCTCAGTTCAACAACATAAACTCAATTTTACAGCCAAGATTGGGTTATGCAGCATTCTCACTTATTTTCTCAGAGAGAGCCAAGTTAGCCTACGTGGAGAGATAGAGACATAGACATTACTATGTCATTAAAATTTTAACATCTGGATCTCAAAATGCACATAAAAAAACCCATGATTTATAGTATTTATAGTATTGCCAGTACCCTGCATGCCAATTTCAAGCTACCAGTATGATGTCAAGTGGCTCCCCAAATTTTTGAAAATTTACCAATCCCTTCAGGAAAGCCAGTGCTAGCTAGTTATACCATACCATGGGCACATAATGAAAGAACACATCATATTCTAGCTATCTTGAAATCAACTTTGATGTAAAGACAATGGAACGCCTTGGAATCAAATAGAAAATAAACCTATTAGGTTTCTTTCACCTTTTTTTTTGGTAATTATACAATCAAAGTATCATGGCTCTTGATTAGCATGAACAAGAACCATGTTATAAAAACTATGTATGACCTGAGGAAAACAGGATTTCCAAAGCCCATTTTGGGTAGAGAATAAGAAAAGAGGAGGAATCTTACAGAAGTCGGAGCTGGGAGCCTTATATGCTAAAAAAACAAAGAATTTACTCCCCTAAACCCAAATTAGGTTTGATCAAGGAATTGTCTTTATTACAAAGCAGAGAGGGGGGGTTCAGAATACTTTCTTTTCAAGTTTATATCATTTCTGTATGCTAGTACTGCTGGGTCACTCCCAGTTTTTTCTTCTTCTAAATAGGAATGTTTTTATAGGTATCCTGTTCCAGTACCACCATTGTGTATTGTATGTACATGGAGGGAGAGAACTGTATTAGTTTCCTATTGCTGCTGTAAAAATTACAACAAATTTAGTTGCCAAAGACAACATAAATGTATTAGTCTATGATTTTGGGGGACAGAAGTTCAATATGGGTATCACAGGGACAAAATCATATTGTCTGAAGGGCCTCTTTCCTTTCTGGAGATGCTAGATGAGAATCTATTTCCTTGCCTTTTTTCCAGCTTCTAGAGGCTGTCCACGTTTCTTGGCTCACAGTCCCTTTATCCATTTTCAAAGCTAGCAGTAGCTAGTTGAGTCCTCACATCACATCACCTTGACCTCCTTTTATTAATAAAACCACATCTTCTTCTGTGATTCAGATTATTCTCCTGGCTCCCTATTCCACTTTTAAAGACCCTCATGATTACATTGCACCTCTCGGATAATCCATGATAATTTATTTTCTTTTCTTTTTTTTTTTTTTGGAGACAGTCTCACTCTATTGCCCAGGCTAGAGTGCCATGGCAGCAGTCTAGCTCACAGCAACCTCATACTCCTGGGCTCAAGCCATCCTTCTGCCTCAGCCTCCCGAGTAGCTGGGACTACAGGCATGCGCCACCATGCCCGGCTAATTTTTTCTATTTTTGGTAGAGATGGATTCTCGCTCTTACTCAGGCTGGTCTCAGACTCCTGAGCTCAAGCAATCCGCCCTTCTCGGCCTCCCAGAGTGGTAGGATTACAGGTGTGAGCCATCATGTCTGGCCTCATGATAATTTTTTTATCTTGAAGTCAGCTGATTAGAAAAGTTAATTCCATCTGCAGCCTTAATTCTTCTTTGCCATGGGACCAAACATATTCACTGGATCTGGGGCTTAGAATGTGAATATCTCTGGAGGAGGGATGGGGGGGGGCAGGATATTATTCTGCCTACTACAGTGATAAACTTGTTTTCTTAGTTCATACACATCTCCAGATGAAGAGGAGCTACATGCAGACTGGATAATAGTCACTGAACATCTCCTGGAGATACTAGACTTTGATTTTGATGCAATGACTCAATGACTTTTGGGTTTTCTTTTTTGGGAGCATTCTTTGCATACAATATTTGATGACCAGAGAATGGGTTGTCACAGTTTGACTACTTGCCAATAAAACCCATTTTTTCTTCTCGGGCACACAGATAAAATACATTTCACAAACTCCCTTGCAGTTAGGTGTGTCCATATGGGTGAGTTCTTAAGAAATGGTATGTGAGTGGAAGTGAAGTGTGCTACTTCCAGTTCTGGTTCTTAAGAAACTCCATTAGTCATCCTTTACACATCCTTTTTCCCCTCTAACTGAAGGCAAAGGAACACAGTGACTTGGAGGACATTTTTTAAAGTGGCAGTGCCATAAACTAGAAAGAGCATGGGTCCCTAAATATTACTTAAAGAAGAGCTACTCACAGGTTTGGAATATCCATTCTGAACTTTATGTGAATGATGAATAATATTTTATAAGGTTAAATTTTGAGGATTAACTGTTATAGCTACTAGTGATACCTTGGCTTACATGGTTACAAAATAACATTAAATGGAATGTTATAATCAAAATTGTATGTTCTATTATTTTATAATAATAAGTACTATAACTGATTGTGGAACTGGTAGTTTTTAAACACTTATTTTTGGAACCATTGACCTTTTCTTATATTAATTACCTCATCTGTAAAATGGGTACTGGCCTTACTTAGTTGTTGCAACTACTAACTAAGAAAAAAATGTAAAACACTTATCCAAATGTTATGTTCATAAGGAAATTTTTCATAAAGGTCTATTGTTATTAAAATTATAAATATTGTGAAAAATCAAATATCAGTTATTTTTGCATACATGAAGGCACACAGAAAAGGAATAAGTTTATTTTGTTCACTATAAATGATCACTTTATTAAAAAAAATAAGGCTAAAACCCAAGTAGAGCATGAAATAAGTGACAATTTTCCATGTGCCACTATTGTTCTATTTCCTATTTTCATTGGAAAATCCCTTACTCACAAATTTAGGATTAAATATTGCTTTAAGAACATTGAATTGACAGATGAATTCTAACAATTAGTTACCATATATACCTCAGTTCAGTGTCTCAATACATAAAGTAACCAACTAGTTAATCTATCCAATAGGTATTCATTGAGCATCAGCTAAGCTCCAATTTTCTCCAGAAACTTTAAAAAAAAGCAATTTCCTTCTTATTACTCTTATTTCTAGTGTAACTTCTTTTCTTTTGAAAGATATTTTCCTGAATTTCACTATTTATAAATGAATATACAAATGAAGTATATAAAATACACTCACCTTTAAAAGTTTACTACAACTTCTTGAGTTCTAGCAAGTTACATTAATTTAAATATAGACATTGTTATTTCCTCATTTTGGATATTTCCAAGTGTACTTAAAATATGCTTCCTTCAAATTAGGTTACATATATTTTGTACTCATACACCATGAATAAAACAATTTTTTGCATATATACGTGAAATGGTATTTAGAAATTTTACTTAATCTAACCCCTTTAGACAGAACTACAATAGTTTGGAATTTCCGTTAAGTGGAAAATAAAGAAGAAAGAAGAAAACTAAACATGTCGATTCGGTCAACAGGTTTGTTTGAGCTACATGAAGCCAGAAAATGATTGAGCTGATTTTGTTCTTTGAATTGACAATATGGAATTTTTGCTATTGACTGAAACTAGCAGATGTTTTGGCATAATGTAGAGACAATTAAAGTATCCTGAACAGATGAAACTCCTATCTTATTTTCAAAGACATCTGAAAGAGATTTGACAACTTCATTTGGAAATAAATTATAATATTTAATGACTGTCACTCTTTGGAAAGATTTCTATTCTAAGTCCTGCACACTTTATTTGAAAATCTGATTTGTTCTTCTTCTGTTTCTGATAAAATTTGAGAACACGTATTCTAGTCCTCAGGTAAAATCCCTTTGCATTGCATTTCTCATGTACCATTGTTTCTTTTAGGCACACAATAGGATGTTATGCTTATAAATTAAGTCCTTTGTTCATTTTGTGTATAGTTATCATCTACTATTCACAAAACATTGTATTAAATGCTTTGGAAATCCATAAATGCATTCAACATATGTTTGATATGATAGAAAAGATAACTCATGCCCATTTATTTCTCTAATTAATGAACAAAAATCCCTTTTGTTAACATTTATTATTTGTTATTTCTTGTTCAGTATCCATTTTTTTCTGCTGAACTATGGTCTCCACAAATGCAAGAACTATGTCTGGAACGTTCCTGGCACAAAATAATTACAAAACAAGTATTTCCTGAATAAATGGTTAAATAAGTATACTTGGGGCAAACTATATTGATATCATATTACATTTGCCATTTTGAATTATCTTGAATCGTATTTAATATTTTGGATAAATTTCATTTAAGGAAGACTTTCAATCCATATTTTATATATTATAATAAATCTTGGGAAGAAGTAAATTTCAGGTTGTGAATAGTCAGTTAATCTGTGATTTGAGTTAATCCTTGGTTTACCACTGTGCCAAAATGTAATTATGTCATAGGTTGAGAAATAGTTTAAAATACTCAAATGACAATAACTTTTTGTGGAATATTTACAACTTTACAGTGACTTGTACTATATAGGCCATTACTTTGAATGTTATAGCTATTTTCTGCTCACATATTTAAATACAAAATTTGATAGCAACATATCAGATACATCTAGAAAATAGAAATTTGATTTGCCTTAGATAAATTTTTAACAGTTTATATTCTAATTTTAGAGATAGGCTAAGAGTTTTTATATAAAATTAATATTGATACATTTTCTTTGACATTCTTACGTATATTTATATAATTTTAATTAAGAATTCTGTTTCAAAAGGTACTTATTCCAGATAAGAAATAATAGACTGACATGAACTATTCCTTAAGTTGCCATATAATATATATTTTGTTGGGTAAGTCAAAGGATTACAATAATCATAGACAATAATTTAAAAAGGTGGCAACCTTTGAGCTGATACATTCTCTAAGTTATTCATAGAATGTATAAGCGTTTTAATGAGGTTGAGAAAAAAAATGAAAGTTTAAGTTCACTTCAATATTTACCTAATCAAATTAAATTTGATTTACTGCTGATTGGAGTACATAGATGAATTAGAAAGAATTCCTTTTCTCAAGTAACTTTTAATCCTAGAGCAAGAAATGTGAGGACAGTCAAATATAATTTCTTAATAATATAGAGGGTAGGAAATATCCTAATAAAGGCAATAATAGGACATTAAGGGAATTCCCAAGAACATATATAATTTTCAATTTTGCCTTTAGGAGGAAAGAGGTATCTGAAATTAATCTGAAAGAATCAACAGTGGGTATTAAGCATTTTTGAAAATAGTGGCTCATTTTCCTTTCAACCCTTCTGGGAAACTAAGATCTATCTCAGTTATTGGAAGGCATGGACTATAATTAAAATTCTCTTTTGGAATGATAAAAAGGTATTTTTGGGTTCCACTTTTAGTATGTTAATATGGTAAAATGAGAAATAGATGCTCGTATATAATTCTAGCAACAGAAAGTAGAGGACATGTTAAGAAGCTGAACTTAGAATTTGGTTCATGTTTTATTACCCCAGCCAAATGTCCTTGAGAGAAAGAGACTGATTTTCAATTTTGGTTGTTTAAAATACCTTTATAATGTCTTTAATATATTCAAAATACCCAAATATATAGAGTAGGTTAAGGTGAGATATCAGAGGAAAGGCAGAAAGTATCAATTCCAATCTATCCAAGACTGTACTTCATTTAAAGAGCTATCAAAAATATGAATGTATGTCATCTCAAAGAACACAAAGTTATTTTTTACACTATCTGATAATTTCTGTTTTAAAAGATCTGACTAAATGTGATGATTTCTTTTTGTTAATTTTGCTGAAATTGTTCACAATGCAGTAATAAAACAAGTCAACAAGGATGTTCTAACTCTAAAGAAAACCACTTATAAATGCAGCTTCTTGAAAATTTGTGTAGTGCGACAGTTACCTACCAGATAGGATGGGTTCTAGCAGGGCAGATGAACTAGATCCAAGAGAGGAATGTATGAAAGGAAGAATCTCATTAGAAATGAAAAAGTAAGTGAGAGAACAAAAGAAAATTGAAACATACAAATAACTAGAAGAAAAACTTGATTGAGACACACAATATGGGAGAAAAACTAGATCAAAGATTTCAAGTATTGAGAATCAGAACAATTGACCCATCAGTTCAGCATGGTAGTCATATGAAGAAACAATTTCGCCTTAAAAATGGAGATGTTAATTGAATCTGGTTTGGAAAATCTTACTTAAAAAGGGCTAGATATGTATTAATAGATATTCCAATTGAACTATGTGTGAATAAAATTGCTTCTAAAACAGCAGGAAATTTTATTTTCAAAGGTGTGATCAGACTAGTAACCTCATGGTGCACTTATAAGAAATACAGCAGAATTTTTGGTTAGTATACACACACCTTTTGGAGTGGGTATTACTATGATCATAGGTTTGGGGTCTTTTTACACTGTTGGACCAAATATTTCTCTTTATGCTGGAGAAATCTCAACTGAAGAGCAAAGTCATTTATTATCTTAAACACCACAACACTACTAATGAGCAAAAAGTTGGAATTATTATTAGTGGGGCCCTTATTGAAAGAGTTCACATTTTTCATGTGTTGGACCTAAAAGGAAAACCTGTCCAAGAAACCAGTTTCCATGTTGCTGGCATGTAAGTAGAAACTATCTACATGGAGGTAGTTTAGGACCAAGGAAGCAAAAATTCAGACCAACATCTTCATGAAAGTTAGGAAAAAATTAGACTTCATGCTAAGTTCAATCCTCAGAACTGACAGAGGCAGCTCTAACTAATGCAGTAAAATTGTTGGACTAAGTAGAATACAACGCTGTCTGTTCAACAAAGAAGTCACTCAGTATTTGTATGAAGGTATTAATTACATGAGCCTAGTCACTTGATATTTTTGTTATTATAATTATTATATTAAGCGGTTAATCCATTATAAGCCTTATGATTAAAAGATAATAAATTATTTCTTTTGGAAACTTTAATTTAATAAACTGAACATAGCTTCCTATGCAATTTTAAGCAGAGTGAACACAATGAACAGAACACAATGAACAGAGTATGTATATAAAGTTCAACCTTACTCAAGATGGCTCCAAGTAGATAGTAGGAACAGTGTCGTTGGTCTATAATTACAGGAATGTAAACATGACACAACCTCAAGGACAATTTCAGAGTTGCATGTGGCATTTTCAAGTACTTAGAGCCATAAGATGATTTCCATTTTACAGGGCTTTATATCATACACAGTATTATCGTACAATTTTATAATGACAGTTGGTCAAAGTTTATAGCCTATAGTTTCTGATGGCTCAGTGCACTAGTGTTTCTTGTCTAGGTTGTTAAATGCCTATGAAATGGGACAAATCTTGACAGTCTGAGGAAACATTTGATATGGAAAGAAATATAAATTTGTATTTTCTAAGCTGAAACTATTAAAATGTGGTTTTTGTGTCTTTTTAATTTCATTTTCCCCCCAGAATTTGGTAAAACATTTTAGATTTTTTTAGAATGTAAATACCTTTTTAATCCATTTCAATCACTTATGTTGATATTAGTAATTGAATGATGCAACAGTGTTTATTCCAAAAATATTTAGAAAATCTTCTTTATCACTTGTCCTTAGCACGTTAGACCCCCTGCAATATAAGTTTTCTCGAAGTGATTTCCAAAATTAAAAAAAAAAAATTATTATAATTCTATGTCTTGATTGACTTTAGAAAACAATCATTAGTTTCTCTTTAGGGCATTTAAAGATTTAATTCATCCCATTGCCTACATTCACCTGTCTTCAAATAGTTGATGGCCATGTTATTTTGTTGAACAGCTTTATAATGTTAAATAATATATTCATATTTCAATTTCTTGTTGTATACAATTTACTTAGATATTTTGACACCCTACTATATACAATGAGGACATATATACTATATACAATGAGGACATCAGTGCCTGCATGTATTCTATCCATTTCTTTCCTCTCTCATCTTTCACCATCCGTCACCTACAGATTTACTTTCACATTTGTCAAAGTTGTTAAATCTTACGTTTTCTTCTTCAACCACAAACATAAATTTCTTGCTTTTTCAATTTACAAAATATAATGATAAACTTACTGCAAATAAAAAGCTATGCAAATGATGTATGAGGTATCCCAAGGAAGGAAGGAAAGCCCCGTGAACTCTCCAAGTGGGGTCTTGGTTTCACACGGGAAAGAATTCAAGAGGGAATCAACTAGTGACAGAAAGTTTATTGAGAGAGACAGACAATAGATCGTACTCCACAGAGAGTATAGGGGTCCCCTCCTGCTCAGGGGCAATGGTAATGTTTTTTATGTGTTCAAGAACCTTGCTGGGAAACAGCCATATGTGACCAGCATTGTCTTGTGGTCAGGCCATAAAGGTTAATGATAAACTGCTGTCATAGAAAGATAAGCACAAACAGTTCGTAAGGCATCCGGCTTAGTAATTTATCCATTTTAAGGTGGTCCTGGGCCAGTGACTGGCTGCCAACTTCCTTGTTCAGAGTGGTTAGGGTCTGGAATCTGTCCATCAAAATGGCTGCATTCAGGCTCTCTGAAACTTCCTTTTCTGCCTTATCCTTACATTACAGATATTATGGCTATGTAAATAATGTTTATTTGCCAATCAAGCAGTTTACCAGGATTACGATTCTTTCTTTTGGATTCATTGTATTGACCCTAAGTTATTTGAAGTGAAAAATTACAGGAATTAAGATGATGCTTTACATAAAGATGTTTTGGTTAAAGTTGCACTGCATATACAATGGTGGCCCCATAAGATTATAACACCCTATTTTTATTATACCTTTTCTATATTTAGATATGTTAAATACACAAATACTGCTGTTACAATTGCTTACAATATTCAGGACTGTAATGTGCTGAATGTGTTTGTAGCCTAGGAGCAATAAGCTATACCATATAGCCTAGGTATCTAGCAGGCTATACCATCTAGGTTTGTGTATGTACACTCTAGGATACGCAAGCAACAACGAAACTGCTTAATAATGCATTTCTCTGATTGTACCCCTATTGTTAAGCAATGCATTACTGTGTGTGTGTGTGTGTGTGTGTATATATATATATATATATATACACACACACACACATATATATATAATCAAGATATGCAATCTTGAGTATATATAATCTTATACTCAGGAAATTCTTAAAGTCATATTTTGTTTTAATTTACTACATATTTGGACTATGACTACATTGTAACAATGTTTTATATTTTTCTAAGTTTTCTAATTGCTTTCACTTTTTCTTATTCAGAAAAAAAGAGAAGTGCATTTCTGTCCCAAATATCTCTCATCAACTTCAGCTGACAAGAGTTAGCTGACTATATCTAACTACCTGCCTCCTGTCCCTCAAACCTCTTCTTCCTTCACTCTTCCTGTCCCAATAAATGGAAATTCTGTCCTTCCAGTTCCTCATGCCAGAACCTTTGCTGTCAATCTTGGTTCTTCTTTTTTTCTTTCATATACTTCCAATCCAGCCCAAACTCCTCTTAGCTATACCTTTAAATAATATCTCAAATATGATTATCTCTTGTCATTTTCATTGTTAAAACCCTATTCCAAGTAGCCATCATCTTTCCTCTGAATTACTGTAATAGTCCCTTCACTGGTTTTCCTTTTTCCACTCCTGCTCCCTAACACTCTATTTTACATACTATAGAATGATCCTATCAAACTCATTCAATCCATTCTTAGTTCACTCAGAATTAAATATTAATACAATCTTCATTATGGCATTAAGTTCCCTGAAAATATCCCTTTAGTTGTCTATTATTTTCTCATTCAGCCCTTGCTTTTATACTCTTCTTTCCAGCTACACTGTCCTCTTTCATGTTCCTAATATTTTAGATTTCAGCCCAAATTAGCTCTTAGAAGAGAAAAATTCTCTGTCTAATCTATTGGAAATAACAGTTGCTATCATTAATTCTCTCATTGTGTTTTCTTTATCTTTCATATATTTTAATACCATCAAAAGCATATATACCTGTTTGCTTACTTTCTGTCTTCTACCTCTAGAATATAAGTTCCTTAAAAGCAGGTTCTTTTCCCTCTCAACCCCACTCCTACAAACATGCTGCTGTGACTTTGCTGCCTACCAGAAATATATAAAATCAGGCAGGTGCTCAAGAAATGTATATTGACTGATGGAAAGAATTACGTACTTGTATGCTTCTATCTTATGAATTATAGTACCTACTGGATGGTGTTTCCTTTTTTCCACAAAGATATCTTCCTTGAGGCCTTTGTCCTCTTTTTTAAAAACTGCATGTTTTAAGCTTGATGCATATCATTAAAGAGGATTTCCAAACTTACTATCCTGTGATGTGCCTGCTGTTTTCTGAATCTCATGCCTTCCACTTTATTTATTTTATCTTTACTTTGCTGAAGTACAACTCAGAATAAATTCTCAGAAAGTGTGTTTTGGAAGTAAACTATTTGATCATTGCATATCTGAAAATATATTTGTTTTGCTGGTTACAGAAGTCTAGATTCTAAATGTTTCTCTCATAACTTTTAAAACATTGTTCCAGTGTATTCTATAATAGAATTCAGTATTGTCCATTAATAAGAACCATGCCTTCTTTATTCTCCTCTTAAAATTGTTAGTAACTTTTTATCCTTAGTGTTATGAAATATGTTTATGTGTAGATATTTCCCTCTTTCTGTTTTATTGAGCTCAGTGATGAATGAACCCTTTTATTCTGAAGATACTTTATTTTTCTGCTAAAAAGTAACTTTCTTCTAGTATTTTCCCTCTAATTTCTTGTTTATTTTTTCTTTCTAGAGCGTCATTAATGGATATTGTAACACTTGAACACTCTACATTTTATATATTTCTCATACTTTTCAAAGCTTGATTTTTAAGGCTATTTTCTAGGAGATATTCTCAACTTGATTTTTTATCTCTTTGAGTGTTTTATTTTAGTAATCAAATCATTAAACATTAAGGACTCTACTTATTCTGTAATCTTTACTTTTTTATAGCATCTTGTTTTGATAGAACTTTATTTTTTTATTTTCCATATTCTTGAAGAATCAACTGTTGCCTCGTATGTCTACTTTTCTTTTAATTATGTTTACCCCCATTTTTAAAAAAATTAAAATCACTTTATGTTAATAAGAGTAACTTTTTAATGCTGATACCTCTTACCTAAATGGAATAAAGAGCTAGAGGCCATAGTTTTTGCCTCCTCGGCCTAGATGTACCTCTTATCCTGTATTACAAAGTTTTGTGATTTCGCAAAGGAAGTAACTCGAAAGTCATGTTTCCTAGTCCTCTTAATTTCATGTATTTCCTTTGCACTGGCTCTTTGATGATTTGATATTAACCCTTTGCACTCGGATGTCGAGTGTGGATAATGTCGAGTGGATAATGAGAAAAAAGCGAGTGCAAAGGGTTAAAGTAATTTAAGCTGATTTTCAGTTATGATTCTCATTCACAGAAACTTGTTGGATTTACTTCATTTAACATATGTGTAACAGAGGGAATGGCCTGAAAAAAAAGCAGCAAAAGATTTTCTGTCTCTTTAAAATTTACCCCACTCTTTTTGGGACCTGCAGCCTGGCCTGCATCCCTGAGGCAGGTTAAGTCTTTTGTTAAAACTTCCAGGTGGTGTCAGGCCCCCAAGTGGGTGGCCCAATGGTGTTCACAGGCTTAGTCTTTGGCAGAGATGGTAGGATTAGAATAGTTAACCACAGTAATTGCCTGAAGCCTAGAACTCTTCCTTTAAAAGCTCTGTATTTCTGCTTCTGTTCAGGAAATTTTGGATTTTGAGAGGAGAAAGTCTACCATTTTTCCTCCTTTGCAAAGTAAACTCTCTTTCCTTCCTCCACAAACTGCTTGTCCTTGTGATTTGGCCTTGTGGACAAATGACCGAACTCTCAGTAACCGTGCTATCTTGCTTTTAGTTATTTAGTTTCAAAGTAATTTTTATATCATATGGGTCCTGGGTCCCCATTATTTTTTAAATTTTTCTGGTCCTTCTTATTTTGTTGTTGTGGTTATTATTTTTTCCATATTGCATCTATGGAAGTCCCTGCAGAAGAGAGATGACACTTCACATCTATTAATTCAGGGAGAGTTTAATGAACAATGTACAAAGATTTGGCAAGGTGTAGAGAGAAGAGATAGTGCTGTTCTTGTGACTATTACAATCTGGATACCATTATGCTTAGGCCTAAAAAGGCGAGGAGAAGGAGCAAGAGGAGGAAGCTGTTATCACAACTTAGAAGAAGTCATGTAACAGTGACTAATTGGCAATATCACTTGCCACTGAGGGTTAGAGTACATGCAAATTAAAAGGCAGAAGACAAGGGGACTATTGATGCAGACCATATTGTTCAGTCTTGCAAGCACAGAGCAGGCTACAGAAGGATAGATAGAAAATCTGGGTGGGTATAAGGAAGTCGTTCACCACAATAAGATTGTTTTGCTTCTCAGTATCCAATCGTATCTTTCATGTAGGTAACAAGTTTGCATCCAACACAGATGATACACATTATCAACTATTTTGTCATTGTGAAGTAAGGTCAATTCAGTTATGTCATTATTTGAAATCTAAAATGTTAAATAGTTTATTATAGTAGTCAATTTGATTATATCTTTACATTCTCCATCAGTATAGATTTTCAGACATAGATAAAAGCAGATTTTAAACAGATGAACAAGCATGTTATTATTTGGTAGTATAGATGTATAGAAATGGTTAGGCAGTGGCCGGGCGAGGTGGCTCACACCTGTAATCCTAGCACTTTGGGAGCCCGAGGTGGGTGGATTGCTCGAGGTCAGGAGTTCGAAACCAGCCTGAGTAAGAGCGAAACCCCATCTCCACTATAAATAGAAAGAAACTGGCCAACTACTATATATGCAGAAAATTAACCGGGCATGGTGGTACATGCCTGTAGTCCCAGGTACTCGGGAGGCTGAGGCATCAGGATTGCTTGAGCCCAGGAGTTTGAGGTTGCTGTGAGCTAGGCTGATGCCACGGCACTCACTGTAGCCTGGGCAACAAAGTGAGACTCTGTCTCAAAAAAAAAAAAAGGGGTTAGGCAGTAATAATTGACCTGTGGAAAGAGCTATAGAGCAGCCACAGGTCAAAGTGTAAAAGAGGAGAAATTAAATAGATATATAGATACATAGATAGATAGAATTTCATAAATTATAATTTCATTGTATAAAGAAAATAAACATAAATACAATAAGGGGAGGTTTTGAACAATTTTCTGCCAATATACTCAATAACTCAAATAAAATCAGTGAATTCTTTTAAAACCAAAGTTAGCAAAACATATAAAAGAGGATTAGAACATCTGAATAACGTTATTGAGTTCTTTATCAAAGTTGAATTCATTATTATAAACATGTCCATATGAAAAACTCCAGACCCAGATAATTTCAAAGGAAAATTTAAGCAAACATTCAAGTAAGAAATAATAATATTTACTCATGTTGATATAAAAGAAGCCAAACCTCTGTAAAATAATTTTAAGAGGTTTACTCTGAGCCAAATTTGAGGACCATGACCCAGAGCCATGCCCAAGAAGCCTTGAACAAGTGGACTCACTGTGACTGGGTTACAGTTTGGTTTTATACATTTGAGGAAGACATGGGTTACAGGAAAAGTCATAAATCAATACGTGGGAGGCATACATTGGTTTAGCCCAAAAAGGTGAGCCATCTCCAAGCAGAGGCTTACAGGTTATAGGTGGGTTTAAGGATTCTTTGACTTGTAATTGATTAAAGAAATAAAGCTTTTGTCTAAAGGCTTAGCATGTTTTAGGATAAGGAGGTCTGTTAATTAGAGACAAGCCACTGGGCATATACTTGTTGTGTAAACTGAGGACCTGCAGATTTATCTTGCATAGCCTTAGGCCTATTAATGAATTACAAGGGATGTCTGACCTCACTGCTCATGGCAGGAAATTTAGTTTTAGGATATCCCCTTGGCCAGGAGGGGATCCATTTAGTCAGCCTGTTGTGGGGAAGCCTTAAGATATTTTAGCTCACACTCAATATTTCTCAGAAATAGAGAAGGGACAGCTTCCTATTTCATTAAATAATCAAGATATCCATTTTATCAACACTTAAGATATAAGAAGAAAAGTACAGACTAATATCTCTCATGACATAATTTCTTAATGAAGTATTAGCAAAATATAAATCAACAATATGTAAAAAGGAAAATTCATCATGACCTCTGAGGTTTATCCAACAAATGCAAAGTTGGGTTAATGTTTGGAAATCAATTAAAATTAACAAAATGAAAGAGAAAAACCTCATGATCATCTTAGCAGGTGCAGAGAAAGCATTTAACAATTCAATACCTATTCGTGATTAACAATCTCAGCAAACTTTCTCAATATAATAAAATGTATCTATATCAAAACAACTATAGCTAACATCTTACTTAGTGGTAATATACTTAATGCCCTTCTTTTAAGATTGGGAACATGGCAAGAGTGTTTTCTCATTACTGCTATTCAACATTGTATGAAAGGTAATGGCCAGGGCATATGACAAGAAAAAGAAATTAAAGTAATTTCTGGACTGGAAAGGAAGAAGTAAAATTCTCTTAATTAAAATACAATGCAATAATTTACATGATCACAATTATATTATTACAAATAATTATGTTATTACAATTACTTTCTTATTAATTACAATAATTAGCAATCTACAATCAACTAAACAACTACTAAAATTACCAGTTAAATTTAGCAAAGGCACAGGACACAGAGTGAGCACATACAAATTAACTGTATAACTACCCTTACCATTTTGCTGGTCCTTTCATTAATGTGCTAACTAAATATTTGGCATGTGCCCACTTTATATTTCTTTGAGAGTTAGGTTTTTAACTTTTGAAAATTATATTTTGATAGTTTGGAAGTTCCACTACATGGACAATTAAACTAGGTTGCCTGAGAAATGCCCCACAGGGGTTCTTTAAGCTCAGACACATCTTTTCTTAGTTCCTTGAGTGAATCTGTAGTGATAAAAGTATTATACTCTCAGTGATGCTTGGTTTACTTTTTCCTGATTCTGTATTTTCATATGTATTTCAGGGTTTTGACCAAGTTTTCTTCTTTATCTGATTTGCAAATATTCACTAAGTTACTCTCCATTTGAGGTAGTAAAATATGTCAATTTGATTTTATTGCTTGTCTGACCATTTTGATAATCTCTGATAGAGAGACATGGGAATCCCTTTCCTAGTGAGTGAGAGGAAAAAAGAGAATTTGCTTTATCAGGGTTCTCATGTTTGTTTTTGTCTCCTTTTCTATTTGTGAAAGAATATATCTCACTTCCATTGGAAAAAAGAATATTTATTTAAATATAAGAAATGTCAAGATTTTGTGAACTGTAGTTATTCTGGTCTAAGAGTGATGATTGTAGCTTATTTCACTTAGCATAATGTCCTTCAGGTTCATCCATGTTATTGGAAATGACAGAATTTCATTTATTTTTAAGGCTGAATAGTATTCCTTTGTGTATACATACCACGTTTTCTTTATCCATTCATCTATCATTGGACACTTAGATTGATTCCATAGTTAGGCTATTGTGAATAGTCCTGCAATGAACATGGGAGTGCAGATATCTCTTTGAGATTCCGATTTCATATGCTTTGGATATATGCCCAGAAGTGGGATTGCTGGATCATATGGTAGTTCTATTTTTAGTTTATCGAGGAACCTCCATACTGATTTCTGTAAAAACTGTACCTTTTGAAGAGATGGATCAAAAACCATGATGGATCACTACCACACCACTACTGCACCCTTCACCCAAAGAGCCAAGTCTTGAGAAATTTTATCTTTCACAAATGCGGATGTAAAAAAGGCACATTTCTCCATTTATGGAAAGTTTCAACATTTTTACATACATGCACAATGTTTACACATATAGTCAACGTTCTGATAATGCACTTTCATGGAGTCACATTTGCAAACAATTCATAAAATGAATGAGAATTCTCTAAAAGTTCTTACAAAATTTATACCTCCAGTATTAGAAACGGTACAAAGATGAAATACCTAGCATAGTGAATTGTAGAAATAATGCTGATAATTAAAATAGTGGAAAAAAAACTAAAAAAATTTTAAAGATTTGACATATCAAAAAGGGTATTATAGGGATAGATATTGGTCAATTTTATGGAAATAGTCCATAAAAGCTGGCCAAGTGTCATAAACATTAACTATATTTTGAAGTTTTGCATCAAAATGACTGTTTCTTTTTCCTTTGTAACATGGCTGTCTTCAGAGAATGCATTCACCTATTCATTTTCTAAATGGCACTCTTACTTTTAAAATTCTTTCATGATTCTATGTACACTGAAATGGACATTCTCTATTAAATATTTCTATATTCTGTGCCATGCTTCTATGTTGTTTTGGGATACAGATCCCAAATTTGGCAGAAGCATTACTAGTGATCAAACAGCAACATTATTGCTTAAGTGTATTCTAATCCTACCATGCACATAATTATTTTAAAACCAGTCAGTAACTTCACCGGCTTCTTTGGGCAAATGCAGCTTTAATTTGTTGAAAGCTCCTGGAAGGTCATCAGCTGGAAAGAATGCCAATGGAGGCAAAGATGCATTTTAAAATTGAATTTGCCATTGCCAATTGTGTGGCCCATCCACTCACCTGACTTTTCCACCAAACTCATTGGGTTGAATGGAAAAAACAAACTTTATTAGTAACACCTTGAAATTCACTTTTAGAAGCCTTGATCACACCTAATTCCAAATCTATTTATGGTTTAGGGATTCAATTCAAATCCATTTTCTTCTGCATAAAGACAATAGCAAGGTAATAGTTCTGCCTAACATGATGCAACCATTTGATGATTGTAACTTTTGGGATTTTAGATGTCAGGGATTTTGATCTTTCAGGATTTCCACATTCGGGATTATGCTGTTTGGCCCTGTTTCCTTTGGGATTGTGATCCAAACTCATATTTTGCATATTAACCCTTTATCTGATGTATGTTTTGCATTCCATAGGTTGTCTCATTTTCTTGTTTCATTTGCTGTGCAGAAGCTTTTTAGTTTGATATCATCACATTTGTCTATTTTTGCTTTTGTTATCTGTGCTTTTGGAGTTATATCCAAAATATCATTGCCCAGATCAATTTCATCATGCAGCATTCTCCTTCTCTCTCTCTCTCTCTCTCTCTCTCTCTCTCTCTCTCTCTCTCTCTCTCTCTCTCTTTGGTAGCTTCATTGGTTTCAAGATATATTTGAGTCTTTAATCCACTTTGAGGTTGATTTTTGTATATGGTGTGAGATAAGGATCCAATTTTATTCTTTTGCATCTGAATATCCAGCTTTCCCGACACCATTTATTGAGGAAACTGTCCTTTCTCAAAATCAGCCATTTTTTTTTCTGGTTTGGATTTTGAACATTTTTTTTCTTTCTACAATTTTTTTTTAATTTTAGCATATTATGGGGGTACAAGTGTCAAGGTTACCCATATTGCCCATGCCCCCCTCCCCACTCGAGCAAGAGCCTCAAGCATGACCATTCCCCAAACGTTGCACATCTTACTCGTTGTGGTTGTATATACCCATCCCCTCCTCCCCCCTCCCACCCTCCTGGCACCTGATAAATGTTACTCCTATATGTCCACTTAGGTGTTGATCCGTTAATACCAATTTGCTGGTGAGTACATGTGGTGCTGGTTTTTCCATTCTTGAGACACTTCACTTAGTAGAATGGGTTCCAGCTGTATCCAGGAATATACAAGAGGTGCTATATCACCATTGTTTCTTAAAGCTGAGTAGTATTCCATGGTATACATATACCACATTTTATTAATCCACTCATGAATTGATGGGCACTTGGGTTGTTTCCATAGCTTTGCAATTGTGAACTGTGCTGCTATAAATATTCGAGTGCAGGTGTCTTTTTCATAAAGTGACTTTTGATCTTTTGGGTAGATGCCCAGCAGTGGAATTGCTGGATCAAATGGTAGATCTACTTGTATCACTTTGAGATATCTCCATATTGGTTTCCACAGAGGTTGAACTAGTTTGCAGTCCCACCAGCAGTGTAGGAGTGTTCCTCTCTCTCCACATCCATGGCAGCATTTATTGTTTGGAGACTTTTTGTTGTTTGGGGACTTCTTGATAAAGGCCATTCTCATTGGAGTTAAATGATATCTCATTGTGGTTTTGATTTGCATTTCCCTGATGATTAGAGATGTTGAACATTTTTTCATATGTTTGTTGGCCATTATTCTGTCTTCTTTTGAGAAGTTTCTGTTTATGTCCTTTGCCCATTTTTTGATAGGGTTGTTTGATTTTTTCTTGCTGATTTTCCTGAGTTCTAAATAGATTCTAGTTATCAGCCCTCAATACACAGAAATCAGAGGCATTCATATACGCCAACAACAGTAAAAGTGAGAACCAAATCAAAGACTCAATTCCCTTCAAAATAGCAACAAAGAAAATAAAGTATCTTGGAATATATTTAACTAAGGAGGTAAAAGACCTCTACAGGGAAAACTATGAAACACTGAAGAAGGAAATAGCAGAGGACATAAACAGATGGAAGAATATACCATACTCATGGGTCGGCAGAATCAACATTGTTAAAATGTCTATACTACCCAAAGTGACCTACAGAGTCAACGCAATCCCTATCAAAATACCATCATCATTTTTCACAGATATAGAAAAAATAATTTTACGTTTCATATGGAACCAGAGAAGACCCCGTATAGCAAAATCAATCCTAGGCAACAAAAACAAAATAGGAGGTATTAATTTACCAGACTTCAAACTATACTACAAGGCTATAGTCATTAAAACAGCTTTTTACTGGCACAAGAACAGGGACATTGACCAGTGGAACAGAACAGAGAACCCAGATATAAAACCATCCTCATATAGCCAATTAATCTTTGACAAAGCAGACAAAAACATACACTGGGGAAAAGAATCCTTATTCAATAAATGGTGCTGGGTCAACTGGATAGCCACATGTAGAAGACTGAAACAGGACCCACACCTTTCACCTCTCACAAAAATCAACTCACACTGGTTAACAGACTTAAACCTAAGGTGTGAAACTATTAGATTTTAGAGGAAAACATTGGAAATACTCTTCTAGACATTGGCCTAGGCAAAGAATTTATGAAGAAGACCCCAAAGGCAATCACAACAGCAACAAAAATAAACAAATGGGACCTAATGAAATTAAACAAACTTCTGTACAGCCAAAGAAACTGTCAAGAGAGCAAACAGACAACCCACAGAATGGGAGAAAATTTTTGCAAAATCAGCCATTTTTTAAAGAGAGTTTAATCAGGAAGGGCCATGAGGGAAGATTGTACAACTTTTGGGAGACAGGGCAGAGATAGGGGTTAAAGACAGAAAATTTACTCCTAAATTAAAGAACCTTCTAAGTTAAAGGAAAACACAGTAGAAAGTGCTGTGAGTAATCTTTTCCCATTTTTCTAATTGCCTAGGGCTATTATTGCCACTTAACATCTTTATAAATCAGAAGCTACTTTATTTGTGCAAACTTTTAAAGCTTATGTTAATTCTTGAAAATACTTTAGGGAATTTCCTTTGTTCTGTGGTAATACTTAATTGTCATCAAGTGTACACTGAGTGGGCAGGTGAGAAGAATCTAGGGTAAATGTACGTTCACAGAGAACTAAATCAATTCTCTAAGAAATGAGGCTTATTTGATTTTCTTAAGATCTATCTGCACTTCTGGGTTCAATGAGTCCTAGGTCCCCAGTTGGGAAATACCGCTTTAAAATAAATACCCTTCTAAATTCCACAGAAATTTTCAGGACTATCAAGATAATATCATTATTGCAGTAATGGTCAAGAGACCCATAAGGAAGTAGTAATTTTAATATGTTATGAGGAGAAATGGGAACCTATTAAAAAGTACTTAATGAATATGTTAAAACAATTATTAAAATGTTACATTTATTTAAAGGTAAGTAGTATGGTTTCTAGAAAGGATGTCCAGCTTTAGAGAATATATTGAAATAATTTAATGTTTTTATTTTTATAATTCACAAGGGCCATTTAGAAATTATATTAGAGTGCATTAAATGTACAACACACAATAACATTTTAAGAAAGATCTTTAAGTTTTGATATTCACCATCATATCAGTAAACAAGGGCTCAAGTTAAGTTTTTCCTTTTTTTTTTTTTTTTTTTTTTGAGACAGAGTCTTACTCTGTAGCCCTGGATAGAGTGCAGTGGCGTCATCATAGCTCACAGCAACCTCAAATTCATGGGCTCAAGGGATCCTCCTGCCTCAGCATCCCGAGTTGCTGGAACCACAGATGTGCACCATGATGCTCTGCTAATTTTTCTATTTTTTTTTTAGTACAGATGGGGTCTCACTCTTGCTCAGGCTGGTCTCGAACTCCTATGCTCAAGCGATCCTCCTGCCTTGGCCTCCCAGAGTGCTGGTATTACAGGTGTGAGCCACCATGCCCAGCCTCAAGTTAAGTTTTAAAACAGAAAGTTCATTTCTTATTAAACATTAACAAAGAATTCAAAGAGCTCAAGAAAGACCCCCAAATTCTTTCACACTGAGTCCCAGATAACTGCTATCTGATTGAGTTACATTTCTACCAAAAACATTGGTTCATTGTAACAAAGGTACAAGATAGACTCAACGGATACAGCTCCCACATGAAATTTTTAAAAATCATTCAAACATATTTGGAATATATTTGAGGAATTTGAGGAAAAATAGGACTTTTTAGAATACAAAAATCAAACTGAATAATTCTTCGTTTACATAAGGAAAACTTTAGTTTCAATCATTTTGGACCTGTAAAGATCTGCAATTTCATATAGTTAAACTTAATGTTTCTACTTGCATGGCATAATTAACTCATCATGATAAATAATTTTCTCTCAAATCAAGCATTAATGGGTAGAAGGCTCACAATCTCTGGATGTAGTTACCTGTGCCTGTCTGTAGAAGACACTGATAACAGCGTCTGTAGAAGACTGCTCATTTCTCTAAATATATTAGTGTTTTATTGCAGCACCACAAACTAAGACAAACTTAGCAGCTTACAACAGCATGCATTCATTATCTGAGTTTCTGTGGGTTAGGAGTTCAGGTACATCTAACTGGGTTCCCCAACTATGGTCTCATGAACAATAATCAAAGCACAGGCCAGACTATGTTCTCCACTAGAAGCTTGAATAAGGAAGGATCCACTTCCAGGCTCATTCAGATTTTTGGCAGAACTCATTTTCTCGTGGTTGTAGAACTAAAGGATCCTGGATTCTTGCTTGTTGTTGGCTAGAAACCACCCATAGCAACTAGTGGCTGCTCTCAACTCATAGAGGCCAACCACAGGCCCTAGAGACCACCTTGTCTCCTTGTAATGTGGGCTTTTCCAACATGGCCATTTACTTCATCAAGCCAGCAAGGAGAGTCTCTAGAGTGAGTCTACTAGCAATATAGTCTTTTATAATGTAATATAATCACAGGAATAATAAACCCACCATGTTAGTGATATTCTATTGGTTAGAATCAAGTCACAGGTCCTACCCACACTGAAGGGGACAGGTTAACACAAATGCATGAACACCAGGAGGCAAAAATCATTGGAAAGCCACCTTAGAGTCTGTCTTCCACACTTCCACAACAGCATTTCTCTTCTTCTTTTTAGTCAGAGCCCTAATTTTTTCAAGTGCTCTTTTGTATTATTCATCTATTATTGCAAAATTAATTATACTGAAATTAGTGGCTTAAAAAAAATAAACATTTATTATCTCATAGTTTCTGTAGAGCAAATATCCAGTCATGCCTTTGCTGGGTTCTCTGGCCCAGTGTCTCTCACAAGTCTGTAACCAAATGTCTACAATTATCTCCAGACTTGACTGGGAAAGATCTACTTCCAGGCTCACACATACAATTGTTGTCAGGATTCAATTTCTCATAGGCCTCTAGATTTAGGGCCTCAGTTCCTCACCAATTGTTAGCTGGAGGCCTCCTTCCATCTTGCCATGTGGGAATACTCACAATATGGCGAATGCACCCATTAGAGTGAGCAAGCAAGAGAGAAGAGGAAAAATGAGCAAGACAGAAACCAAATACTTTTTGTAACTCAATCTTGGATATATCGCACTATTACTTTCACCATGTTTTACTTGCTAGAAGGAAATCACTAAGTCCAGCTGACAATCATGGGGGCAGGGATTACAAAAGGGTATGAGTACCAGGAGTTGGAATTACTGGAACCCATCTTAGAAGCTTCCTACCATACCCCTCTCACCCAATATGATTCAGGCATAAATGCCAATTAGTCTGACATCAATTATGAAAATTCCTCTCCCTTGCCACTGATTGGCTTGCACATGGACATTTAACTCTAATCTGGTCAGTGAGACATAATGGAAGGCCAGCCAGCACAGAGGGCTCTGAAATATCTCTTTTTCTCTTAATTCAGTCCTATCTAGGACCTTGAAAGCCATTTTGTAACTATGAAAGGAGCTAGCTGAAAGACAAAATCAATACCATGAGTATATCAGAAGAGCCTGGGTTCTTAATTTTGAGACACAGAACTTGCCAAACTATAATCTTCCTAATGCAGCACGTTCTTTAAAATAATAAATTTCATCTTGTTCAAGACATTTTATACTTGAGATTTTTATTGTTTGCAAGTGGATGCACCTTAACTAACACAATATCTCTCATTCAGAAAAGTATCTTACTTAGTGTGAAGATTTGGGCTGGATCATCTTTACTTTTTTATTTCCAATTAGAAAAATATAATTCTTGGCTACTAAGATACCTGGAACACAGCTCTGAGTGAAAAGTTCATATGCAAAGTAAACCTCGTTGACAAATTGCAGTTTGGCTATATAAATGCGTAGGCAAATGCATTGCCTATGCAATGGTTTGAACAAAATACTATAATATAAAAAAATTATTGCTTCTGAAAATTTTGAGTTTTCATATGCAATAGCATGTCCCAATATTTAATGTGCATGCAGAGCACCTGGCAATCTTATCAAAATGCAGATTCTGATTCAGTTAGACACGAAGCCTAAGAATCTTAATTTTCTAGCGAGCCTCAACGTGCGTGATCTCAGTGTTGCTTAGTGTGAAGACCATGTTTTGTGTAGAAAAGATGTAGAGATGAAGTCTGTTGGAAAAAGAGAAAAAATAAGTTTTTGTTTTGTTTTTGTTCTTCACTTACTTTTCCTTTACTTTGATCCATAGGAGATAATCATGTGCTTAGACACTGCTAAAATTTTTTTAAAAGAAAATCCCACAAGCCAAATAACATTCTTTTTTTCCTGATTGGTACTTTTATAATTCTGTTGAATTGCTGGAAAATACCAATTGCTTTTCAGTGTTGACTATCCTGATAGTTATTAGGGAGTAAATTGTATCTTAAATAATGAGGCCAAATGATTCTTTAATTCAGAGGAAGTGTGTCAGATTTTATTTTTTCTTTAAAAGAAGAAAGCATCTCTTTGATGAGCTGATGATTACATTATGTTGTTCTTTGCAGTCTCCTGTGACTACTGATTTACATCAAAGCTTTGCTGACAATTCAGCATTTTCAGTCTGTTCTTCAAACTTAGTGGGGATGTCAGGTAGTTTAGTTTAGATCATTCACTACAAGGCATAGGAAATGACTTTTATTTAGGCTGAAAACAGCTGCAAATTAGTAATATCCCAGAACCTTTCTGGAATGCCACTTTCATTTGAAATCCGCAAGCTTAAATCATATAGCACAAGATTTCAAACCTTTAATGGATGAGTAGACAATTTATTTTACTTGGGAGATGTGTGTGTGTGTGTGTGTGTGTGTGTGTGTGTGTGTATCTTCAACTGAAATGTTAATTATCTTGAACTTGCAATAGGCAATTTACTGCCCTTGGTAGGAATTATCTATCCTTATAAAATTAATATTAAGGTGTTTTGAAGACTCCTGTTCATCTTTTCAATTTGATGGGATACTTAAAATCTCCTTAATAAACCTTAGTCTTCCAGATGACAGAAGAAACATTCAATCTGACATAATAAAGGATTTGTTTACACAGTGATAAATCTCCATTTTATATTTCATTAACACTGTGATACTGTAAAGGATAACATAATGCTGCCATGAAAAAACTTTGACATGTATAATACATAAAAATGAGTTTGGTACTAAGACTAAATTATTTCAAATCAAATGAAGCCTTCCAATTTTTAAATAATATTGTTATTTTAGATAAAAACACATGTTTCTTAAAATTGTGCTTAGACAATTAATTTTATCAGTACAATACTTTTCTCACATGAAGAAAAGTAGGCTTTAATTCATTCTTAGCCAAAATACTTATAAATCCTGAATTTGTGGGTTTCCCACCAATGATATTTGATTATCTTTTAAATATTTGGAGTATATTACTTAGAAACCACATTTTGAGGGAAAAATAATATATACACATATATATACATATAATTTAGAGAAGAAAATATAAATTACCCCCATTATTGCCCAAAATAACTTCTGTTAACATTTTAGTATATTTATTTCTAGTATTTTGATAATGTAGATATACATTTCCAAACTTGGTGCCATGTCCCAAATATTCACAGAGAAAGTGCTTGCATATACACACATACACACAGAGTTTTTAAAAACTTTATTGTCCCACATTTGTATTAGTTCACTTGGGCTGCCACAACAATGTGAAAGAGATTGGTTGGGGGTGAGAAGTCCAAGATCAGGGTGTCAGCAGGGTTAGTTTCTTTTGAGGCTTTTCTCCTTGGCTTGTAAATGACTGTCTTCTCTCTGTGTCTTTACGTGGTCTTCCTTCAGTATATATCTGTATCAGTATATATCTTCCTCTTTCTATAAGGACACCAGTCATATTGGATTAGGGGATGCCATACTAATGACATCATTTTAACTTAATTACCACCCCAAAGACCCTATCTCCAAATATAGTCACATTCTGAGGTAGGTAGTAAGGGTTGTGACTTCAACATATGAATTTTAGGAGGGACACAATTCAGACCATAACATTACTTAAAATGTCATCATTAACATTTTCCCACATTATTAAATATCTTTGTGTCATGCAATCCAAATGTATGCAAATCTATTATAGGTCATTTATTCCACAATTTTGTCTTTGCAATCTTACCTCTTCAATTTCTTTATTATAAATAAATATATCTGTATTTAAATATTGTACATATATCTATTTTCTTAGATAAATCCATAAAAGTAGAATGGTAAAAAGTAGAATGGTAAAAAGTAGAATGACCAGTGGAATGGTAAATATTGCTTTGGCTCCTGATGTATATTTCTACATTGCTCTCCAGAAGTGTCATCAATGCATGCATTGGCCAGCATTAGACAAGAGGGTCTCTTCACTATAACTTTGATGTCACTAAATAGCATCATTATTTTTATTTTATGCTTACTGATTTCATTAGGGATTATTACTGTTTTTGCTTTTATTGCTTTTCTTAGTGATATAGACTCTTCACATGCTATTAGCAATTTGCATTTACACTTTTGAAAGATTTTTATTAATGAGCCATTTTCTTTTTATTATTAATATCTTTTTATATTTTAGTTCATCTTTTATTAGTCATTGCATATATATATGTGTATACACATGTATATATTGTGTCTATCAGTTTATAACTAAGGTGATATGTAGACATTTTAACTCTTTTTTAATTATTATTATTTTTTTATTATTTCAGCATATGATGGGTGTACAGATTTTAAAGTTTCAATAAATGCCCTTAACAACTGACATGTACAGATATCATTAAGACATTTTAACTCATATTACCCTATTTTTCAATAGCATTGCTCACCTCAGCACTATTAATACTTTAATCAGATAATTCATTTCTATGGGTGACTGTTCTGTGCGCTGTAAAATGTTTAGCAGTATCCCTGGCCTCTACCCACTAGACACTAACAGCACTTCCGTTGTGACAACTAAAAATGTCTATAGATGTTACCAAACATCCCTGGGTGGGAGCAGAATTGAGGACCACTGACCTAGGAGTATAGAATTACATATTGTATATACTCATAAAAGTAAATATTTCATCCATAAACATATTTATATGCAAGGAATTTGGACACATGGGAATACAATTTGTTGCAAATTTCAAGAGAGCTAATTATGCTTATGCTCACTCTTTCACTCCCAAACCAAATATTTTTGTTATTTTTTCAATGTATGCATCTTTTCACATAACTTGTACTAAATACTAAACTATTCTTTTTCTATTAAAACTGTTGTACATCTTTAAATTTTCCATATATTATGATGTTTTGATATCTTGGAAATCATTTCTGGATCAGGAAAGACTGCTCTTCCCTGAACTAGCCAATTCATAGAGACAGCAGAAATAGTAAAGTGCCCAGCCAGGAGCATGCGTTGGTATGAAAACTAACCAATCCAGGGCCCTGCCTTCTCACTCTGATCCATACACCACAATATTCCTCTACTTTAATCATCCCAAGGCCAGGTGCCAAATAACTAGGGAACAGCTCTATAGATTAGGGCCTTCTATATTATTCAAACTAGCCAATCCTAAACTGATCACCTTGCCCTGCCTGGCTTTTCCTCTGGAAACCCCAATAAAGGCTCTGGCTTCATGCTTTTCCCTCTCCCTTGTCTTCTGCTTCCTGACCACTCTGGTGTCTTTTCCATGTGCCTCCATGTAGTGTGCCATGCCTCTGTCTCTAGGACCTATTAGTATAAGAAACTTTATTTTTTCTTGAGGCTCCCATGTGGCACCTGTCTCCTCTTGCATTCACACCTGACCGAATATAAAACAACTGTGAACATCAATAAAATATGATGATTTAATATTTCTTGTTTTGTAACAACTATTCTTAATACATACATACCTATAACGTCAGTAATAATGTAATTATAGCAAATTCTTCATATATCAAAAAAATTATCATTGTATGCCTTTCAGAGAATTAAAAACTTTTTCATCAAGACATTTTCATCAACACAAAACATCTTCAATGAAGTGTAAAACAAGGTAGGACTTTTCAATTTTTAAAATGAAGAAAGTAGGCACAGTGGTGTAAAATAATACATGCAACCTCATCAGCAGAAATTTGAATAAAACTCAACTCATTGATAATCTTCCCATTGGGAGGTGGGCCCTCTGCCTCCTCCCTTTGAATCTGAGCTGAACCTTAACTGCTGTGACCAATAGAGTATGGTGAAAATAATGCTGTGTTATTTTCAGTCCACGCATTAAGAGAGCAATGGTTTCTACTTGGAGCCCTAAGATGCTGTGTAAGAAATGTGATTATACTGAGGCTGCCATATTTAGAGAAAGCCCATACTTGGCATATGAAAAAGCCATAGGGTGTAGAAAGAGAGGGAAACACTTGGCCAATCCTCAACTCTGTTAGCCCTTAGCTGTTTAAGTCATACCAGCTGAGTTCCCAGACATTGCGTAGCAAAAATGAATCATCATTGCTAGCACTGTTTGAACTTTTAATCTACAGAATTATGAGATAAAAAATAGTGTGGATTGGTGTTTGGGGCCACTAAGTTTCAGGGTAGATTGCGGTGCAATAATAGTTAACCAGAAAAAATTGAAGTTAGATCCCTATACTACACTGTACTGTAATGTTAGTTCCAAATGTATTTAAATGTTTAAATATAAAAAGTGAAATATTAGAATAAAACTAAGACGACTTTTTTTGGCTAGCAAGTAAATGGGACAATAATTAGTCTTGTACATTGCTTGTGGGTGGGTGAGTTGTTGTAACTTTGGAAAAGTAATATGCAGTATTCATTAAAATGGTCAATTCTGAAATCTATTTTATAGAAATCAAGTTACCAATATATAATAATATCTATTAAATGATGTTTATCATAACATCATTGGCAGTGGTTAAGAAAAAAATCTAGACAACTTGAATGGTGAAATCAATCATGGTACATCCATACCATAGATTCTTATGGAGATACATAAATATAGGTTAGATCTGTGTTGCCTGGGAGATATCTCAAAAGATAATGTAAAATAAAATTCTAAAAAACAGTTTGGTGGTTTCTTATAAAACAAAACATGGAATTATTATATAAATCCAGCAATTGTCGTCTTAGGCACTTGACCCAGAGAAATGAAAACTGGTTTGGGTGTGGCAAAATCACAACATGTAACCAAAATGTTTGTACCCCCATAATATAGTGAAATTAAAAAAAAATAAAACAAAATGCTGGAAGATAGCCGGGCATGGTGACGCATGCCTGTAGTCCCAGCTACTCGGGAGGCTGAGGCAGGAGGATTGCTTGAGCCCAGGAGTTTGAGGTTGCTGTGAGCCAGGCTGACGCCACGGCACTCACTCTAGCCTGGGCAAGAAAGTGAGACTCTGTCTCAAAAAAAAAAAAATAAAATAAATAATGCTGGAAGAAAAAAAAATGTGTACACAAACAGTCATGACAGCCTATTTGTAATATCCCCAAACTGGAAGCAGCCCAGATATCCTTCAGCAGGAAAATGGTTAAACAAACCCTCTATACCATGCCACTGAGCAAAAAAAGAAGTAAATCATTGATACAGGCAATAACCTGGATGAATTTCCAGAGAATTGTGCTAATTGAAAAAAGCTCATTCACATACACACACACACACACACACACACACACACACACACACACACAAAGTATGATTCCATTTGTATAATATTTTTGATATGATAAAATTATACAAATGGGGAAGACATTAGTGTTTGCCAGAGATTATAATAAGGGAAGGAGGTGGCATAAAGGGAGGCAAGGAGGTGGGTGTGGTGTGGTTATAAAAGAGCAACATGAGGGAACCTTGTGGTAATTGAACTTGTATATCTTGACTGTGGCAGTGGTTACACAAACTTATATGCATAACAAAACTGTATAGAACTAAATACATATATACATACATTTGTATATGTAAAGCAAGAGATCTGAATAAGATTGATTGATTTTTGTCATTGTCAATATCCTGGTTGTGAAAGTGTACTATACTATATTTTTAAAAGATATCACCATTGGAAGAAACTGAATAAAGAATGCAGAGATATATCTGTATCATTTTGTACAACTGCATGTAAATCTACAATTATCTAAATAAAACTTAATTAAAATATTTCAAGGACACAATAGTAAAAGTTATAAGTAAGTGAAAAAATGTCATTTGTCTACTGTGCCTATACTCATTTCTACACAAAACCCAGAGTGAAACAAAACATCAAAACTCAATTCACAGACCATTAGACATGCCTGGTGATTTTCAGTGAGTGACTTTGGGAAAGTGTAATGTTATCTCCATTAGGGAAACATTTTTAAAAAACTTATGCTTAAATATAAGTATACAGGAGGTTTTGCCCTAATACTAAGGCCAAACAGACATTTTAAGGGCTAAGTTCCATTTTCAGGTTAACTAGGCCACCTTATTGCATGAATGAGCCAAATAGTGAAGTTAGTAAAGATTACACAGTTGTCGTGTATAGACAGTGATTAGAAATCTTAAAACAATTCAGAAGGCTAAGATGATGGACTAGAAGGTGCAGTAAGATGTTCACATGCTACTCTCAAGGAGAGGATCAAAAGTTACAAGTAGATGCCCACCCACAGATGGATGCTCTTGAAGAGAGCATTGCAAATAATCAGAGAAGCAATGGGAGACACTCAGAATGAAGGAGACAGAAACAGGGAGATCCACTCACCAAGATCAGAAGGAAGGTACCTGGGGAGATTCCTATGTGTGGGGAAGGGATAAAGGAGAGAATCCCAAGGCCCCATGCAGACACTGTGACTCAAACTGTGAGGGGACCTCCACCACTTCTGTGGGCCTCCATATTGATCAGGGAACTGCTTAGAGACTGTATGGTAAAGTTGCTTCAGAGAGTAGGTTCAGCAGGGACCAGCTGGCCTCTGTTCCTGGGTTACTGCAGATGATGCCACCCTGAGCTCTCAGGTCTGGAGCACCTACCTGGTCTATGCGGGGATCAGCTTTGCTGCAACTGCCCTATATTGTGCCTTGCCAGACCAGTGAGAGAGTAGGGAGAGCAGACGCTCCCAGTCCCTCCCATGACTGGGAGTCAAGTGCTACCCACATTAAGGAATTCAAATTGAGGGGGAACTGACACCACTCAAGAGGTTCTATGGTAGCAGCCCCAGAGGGACCTGTGTGAGAACAGAGCCCCAGCTATTTAGCAGCCCAGCCCCTGCAGCTCCTTGTGCCACCATGCTGAGGTCCATCCCCCCACGAACTCCTGCACTGAGCAGAGCTCCACCAACCTGCAGAACAGCCCTTCAAGTGGTGGGCCAAGGCCCTGCAAACCTGTGCTTTGTGCAGGGGGCCTTTGCCCCCAGGCTTGCATGCCAACCAGTGGGCCATGCCCCTGTGTGTCTGCACACTTTGTGACCAACCATGCTCTCTTATTCTGTCTGCCAGCCAGCAGGCCATGCCCCCATGACCCCACAGGCTGACCAGTAGAAAACAAGTCCCTGGCCCCATGAGCTGTGCCAAGGTCCATGCCCCCACTGACAGGTGCACCTCATGGAGGTCCATGTTCCCACAGACCCATGCAATGCCAAACCTGGGATCCAGCTCTCTACCAAGGGCCAGCTAGCTGCAAGCCATCCCCTGTTAGGTACTGCCATTACACCTAGACCTTGATGAAGTGAACATCCACATGTGGCCCTGACATCTGTTGCCACCACCTAGATAGACTCAAGAGTCACTGCCACTGCCATGGGGAGACCCAGGTAGAGTAATGTCCCATAATGCCTGCCTCCATGGAGTGGGCCCCCTGCCTGAGCTTCCATCAGTGGCCTTGGGACTAACCCACTACTCTACATAATGATTCTCCAGCACTGGCTTGAACTGTGACAACCACAGGGGAATGAGACAATGTAGAACAGCTACATTACAAGATCACAGTGCATCCACCTCTCTCCTACAGAGCAGGACACAAAAGTGCAATCTAAGGATATCTCCTCACTAAATGGAAAATTCCCAGCAAAGGAGAATAGGAACATTGCAAACCTATCTACCCTGAGCTTAGAGATGAGGTTTCAGATGAGAAGAAACCGGCAAAAGAACTCTGGCAACATGAAGAAACAAGCTAGTTCAACACCCACAAAGGATCACAATAGACCTACAGCAAAGGATACCAAATAAAAGGAAATTGTCAAAATGTCAAATGGAATTCAGAACATGGATGGAAAATAAGATGAATGTGATTTAAGAGAAAGTTGAAAGCTAAAACAAAGAAGCTAAAATATATATATTTCAGGACATGAATAAAAAAATTAAAAAGTCACTAGAGAGATCGACAACATAAGAAAGAATATAATGTATCTTAAAGAAATGAAACAGTCACTTAGGGAACTTCAAAATATAGCAGAAAGTGTCAACAACAGGCTACACTAAGCAGAAAAAAGAATCTCAGAGCTTTAAAACAAGGCTTTTGAACTAAACAGGTTAGTAAAGATGCAGACAAAATAACAGAAAAATGAACTAGCATTCAAAGAAATATGTGATGATGTAAGGTGAGCCAATATATGAATTATAGATATCCCTAAGGGAGAGTAAGAAAAAGCAAAAAGCATAGAAAGGGATTTATTAAGGAAAACTTTCCTTGTATCTTCAGAAATTCAGATATCCAGATACAAGATGGTCATTGAACATTGGGAAGATTAATAGCAAATAGGATATCTCCAAGATACATAGTTATCAACCTGGCTGAAATCAAAATGAAGGATAAATTTCTATAGGCTGCAAGATGAAATCATCAACTAATCTACAAAAGATAACCCATCAGGATAATCACAGATTTCTCAGCAGAGATCTTACAAGCTAGAAGGGATTGGAGTTGGGGCCTCATTTTTAATCTTTTTAAACAAAACAACTACCAGCCAAGAATTTTGTGTCCTGCAAAATCAAGCCTCATGAATGACAGAGAAATAAAGATTTTTCCAGAAAAACAAATAATAAGGGAATTTGTCACTACTAGACGTCCTTATAGGAAATGCTAAAAAATGCACATGGTACAGCACAGTAGATACCAGTGTAAAACTTTTAACTACCATATGGTCCAGCAATCTCACTTTTGGGTATTTATTCAAAATAATTCTAATTAGGATCTCTGAAATACTTGCAATTTCATGCTCATTGCAGAATTATTCACAATAGTCAAGAAATGGAAGCAACCTAATGTCCATCAATAGATGAATGGATAAAGAAATTGTGGTATATGCATACAGTGGCATATTATTCACCCATGAAAAGAAGGAAATCTTGTCATATGAGACAACATGGTTGAACCTTGAAGGCATTATGCTAAGTGAAATAAACCAGTCATAAAAGGACAAATACTGCAGGATTTCACTTATAAGAGGTATCTAAGTAATCAAACCAAAAGAAATAGAAAGTAGAAGGGTAGTTGTTAGGGATGGATTAGAAGGGTAATGTGGAGTTGTTGTTCAATGAGTATGTAGTTTCAGTCATGCAACATGAAAAAGTTCTAGAGATCTGTAGTCTAACATTGTGCTTATAATTCACAATACCATACTATTAATTTAAAAATTTATTAAGAAGATAGACCTTATGTTATGTTTTTTTACCACAATTAAAAAAGTGAAGGAGAAATACTTTCTCCAGCTAACAAAAACTAAGGATATTTGTTGCTAGCAGTCTTGCCTTGCAAGAAATGTTAAAAAGATGTTCTTCAGAGAGAAAGAAAATTATATATGTCAAAAACTCAGATCTGCATAAAGAAAGATAAAGTGTTAGAGAAGAAACAAATGAAAGCAAAGTAATTTTGTTTATTTTGTATTCTTAATTGATCTAATGAATAATTGTTTAAAGTAATAATAGCAACAATGTATTGGGTGATTATAGCAAATGGGCAAATGAAATGAATGATAGCTGTGTTATAAGGGATGACAGGGAATAATTGGTGACATTCTCTTATAAAGTATTTGCCCTACCAAGTGAATTATAAAGTGTTATTTGAAAGTGTACTTAGATTAGTTAGTAGTATATATTGAACACTTTAGGAAAACAACTAAAAAATACGAAAAGTATGATTGATGTGATTGGAGAGGAGAGAAAACGAAATCATAATAAATGCTCAATTAACCAGAAAGCAGCAGAAGAGGGGAAGTTAAAAAAGAAACAAAGAAAAAGTGCAAGAATAGGAAGTATTTACATATATGGTAGTTATTAATCAAACTATATCAGTTATAGTTATAGTTTAACTATAAGTGTTCTAAGTACACCAATTGAAATGCAGACTATCAGTATATAAAAGAAAATAAGACTATGATACATTATCTACAAGAAACCCACTTTAGATATTAAGACACAGACATGTAAAAAAATAAAGGTATGTTGAAAGATACCACCATGCTAACACTAATCAAAAAAAGTTGGAGTAGCTAGATTAATTTCAGACAAAGGAAACTTCAGAGCAAGGAAAGTTATTACGGATAAAGGAGTATTACATAATGATAAAGGGGTTAATTCTCCAAGAAGACATAGCAATCCTTCACTTGTATTCACCATTGACAAAGCATCATCATATGTGAAAAATAATGATAAAACTTCAAGAAGAAATATAAAATCCTAACTCACTGTATCTATAGGTCAGCATTACCCTAATACTAAAACCAAATAAGGACTTTATAAGAAAGGAAAACTGCAAACTAATATTTCCCATGATAGTGGATATAAAATTCCTCAACCAAATATTAGCAAATTGAATCCAACAATGTGTAAAAAATACCATGTACCATGACCAAGCAGGATTTATTCCAGGTATACAAGCCTATTTCAATATTAGCAAATCAATTAATGAAATTTATCACATCAACAGGCTAAAGAAGATAAAAAGTACTTTAATATATATAGGATAATAACTGTCATCAAACTAAAATAGTTGGGATCTTCAACTTGATAAAGTATATCTACAAAAACCCTGTAGCTAATATTACATGTAATAAGTGAGAAACTAGATTCTTTCCTACAAGATCAGAAATAAGGAAAGAATGTCCTTTTTTATCACTCCTCATAACATTGTGCTAGAGTCCTAGCTAATGTATTCAGACAATAATGGGAATAAAAGCTATGAGATTGAGAAAGCAGATTGAGAAAGAAATTTAAAAATTGTCTTTGTTAAAAATAACATCATTGTCTATGTAGAAAATACCAAAAAATTGACCAAAGAAACTCCTGGAACTAACAAGGTTTCAGGAAATAAAGTTAGTATGAAATCCAATTGCTTTCCTGTAGACTAATAAGGAACAATTGGAATTTGAAATTAAAAACTCGATGGCATTTACATTAGCACCAAAAGCTGAAATACTTAGGTATAAATCTATCAAAATATGTACAAAGTCTATATGAGGAATACTATGAAACTCTGATAGAGAAATCAAAGATTTTTTTGTTTGTTTTGAAGATTTATTTCAGAGTGAGCATGAGCAACCTACAAAGAGAACTTAAGACAGAAGCCACTGACTCCCATTCTTCCATAATGTAAGGGAGGACCCCTGTGTATTCTGTAGACTTCAAGAAATGTGGACTTAAGCTTTGCCATTTCTTTTACTGAATATTTTTCATAGATATTCCTCCTGTATTCCCTATATTTCAAAGAAGATTCAAATCAATGGAGAGGTATTCCATGTTTATGGATAGGAAGACATCATTTTGTTTCGATTTTTATTCTCCCCAACACAATCTATAGATTCAACTCAATCCCAGTCAAAATCCCAGGAAGTTGTTTTGTGGCTATCAACAAACTGATTCTAAAGTATATATAGAAAGACAAAAGACCAAGCATAGCTAACACAATGCTGAAAAAGAAGAGCAAAGTTGGAGGACTGACACTACTTGACTTCAAGACTTACTATACAGGTACAATAATCCTGACAACACAGTATTGGCAAAAGAAAACACAAATAGATCAATGGAACAGAATAGACAGTCCAGAAATAAGATCAACACAAATATAGCCAAATGATTTTTTAACAAAGGCGTAAAGGTAATTTAATGGAAAAGGATAGTTTTCTTCAACAAATAGGGCTGGAATAATTGGATATCCATATGCAAAACAAAACAAAGCAAAAGCCACCAAAAAAGAATACATAAAAAACCACCAAAAAAAGAATACATGCACAAACATTACACCTTTCACAAAAAATAACTCAAAGAGGATCATAGACCTAAATGCTAAGTACAAACTAAAAAACAAAACAAAACAAAAATAACTTCTAGGAGATAACATAACAGAAAATCTAGGTGACCTATAATTCATTGGGCTTGGCTGTAATTCCTTAGATACAACACTAAAAGCTTGATCCATTAAATAAATAAAATTGATAAACTCAAAGGCTGGAGGAAATATATGCATATTGCGAAGTGAAAGAAGCACATTGAAAAAGCAAAGGTCAGTGGTTGCCAGAGGGTTGGCAAGAGGGAGGAACAGGTGAATAGATAAAGCATTGGGGATTTTTAGAGCAGGGAAATTATCTTGTATGATACTATACTGGTGGATACATGGCATTATGTTATTTGTCAGAACATAGAGAAGTGCACAAAACAAAGAATAGATATTAATGTAAGCTATGGACTTTAGTTAATAGTAATATATCAAAATTGGTTCATTAATTATAAAAATACAATGGTAATGCAAGATAATAATAGGGAATAGTGTGTGGATGGGAATGTCAAATATATGAGCACTCTCTGTACTATCTGCTCAATTTTCCTATAAATCTAAAACTGTTCTAAAAAGTGGATGAATTTTAAAAAATAAGAAATCATTGAACTATACATTTATGATTTGTGCATTTTAATCTATGTAATTTGTGCTTCAAGATAATATGAAATGTTTTAAAAATACAAAAGAACAACAAAATTCAAACAAAACATTTTGAGTGGATCTTCTTTTATAAAAGAAAAATAGATTGAGCTCAATATTTTTAAAAGTTAGAACCCCAAATTTTACAATTATCACGGAGCACAAGGCCTGGAAAGCCCCAGATACTGAATCAGATGCTTTGGTATGTGCATATTGTGATATTCTTTTTCTAAATTATTATTTAAGGTTATTATTTGTCTCGACCCGCGGGACCTTCTGTTACTCGCGGGGGCGAGGGGGACCGTGCCTGAAAGAGATGAGCGAGAGAAAGAAATGAGACCAAGCGAATGATTGTCAAGGTCTGCTTTACTTAGATTCTTAGTAGGTTTTATAAGCATACAAAAACAAGGAAGTAGAAACAAAAAAATAGAGTGTTGACGATGAGGCTTGGGTCTGGGTTAATCAGCCCCAATCAGCGTCTTATCGGTATCCTGTTTTTGACTGGTTACTCATCTCCAACCTGGCAGGTGGTCGGGAACAATTGCAGTCAGCATACCCTGGAGCATCCCGTGGTCAGCACGTCATGGACTGCATTCTTCTCGGAGCTATAGCTGGAATTTTCCAGGGCAAAGTCCGTGGTAGGACGAGTCATAGGGGAGTTGAGGGTCTTTGAGGGTCCTTGCCTCTAACAATTATTCAAGAAACACATGCCTCAGGTATTATCAGGCTATCCAGTGTTATCATACAACATCAGAAATGCCCACTTCATCTAAACTCTATAAACGTATAGGTATACTTTTAGGAAAATTGTCTGAAAAATTGTTTTTTGTTCTCTGGAACTTTGTTTATACAATATTCAATTGGAAATCTATGTCGTTATTTAAATTCCATTTCCAAATGTCTGATGTCAGGGTGTTACCAAAAACTCTACACTTTTCCACGAAGCTGAATCAGAAGAACATGGTTTGGGGAGGAGGGAAAGAGACATTAGTTTGCCGACAAAGGAGGAAAAATGGTAGACTTTCTTGTTTCAAAATTCAAATTTCCTGAACATAGACAGAAATACAGAGCTTTTAAAGGAAGGGTTCTCAGCTTCAGGCAATTACTGTGGTTAACTATTCTAATGTCCTATCATAGCCAAAGACAAAGCCTGTGAACAACTGGAGGCAGGGCTGGCTTGCCACCTGGGAGTTTTAGCAAAAGACTTAACCTGCCTCAGGGATGCAGGCCAGGCTACAGGTCTCCAAAAAATGGGGGAAGTTTTAAAGAGACAGAAAATCTTTTTGCCTTTTTTTTAAGCCATTCCCTCTGTTCCAAAGGAAGGGCGCAACCATGATGGGCTTCATAAATATTTTCCTGGAAGCTCAAAGTGTTAGCTAATCCACTGAGCTATACTATTCCTTGGATTTCCTTTTGAAGGAAGAGATTAAACAACACTAATGCTTTAATTAGAAACAGATACAAAAGCAGAATTCAGTGAGAATATGTGTGGTATGCATATGCATGGAATTAAATAAAAGTTTTAGCAAAAAATGCAAATAAAGGTGTTTTTAGGCACACAAGTGGAACTAGGGAATATATCCAAACACCAGCAGTTCTAGAAAGTGCTTTTCTAGCTCCCACTGGAACTGGACTTTATAAAACTCATATAATCATGATGCTGAGGGAACAACCAGCTGGATCCTAGTACTTGTTTGCTCTTGTTTTTCATCTAGTCAGCCCAAATGAATGATTTTGTTCTAACAAGGGTTTCTCTCACAAGGGTCCTACAAACCTACAATATATAAATACCAAAGCCTTTAAATAGCTCCACCAGCTTACATACACAGAAAAGAGGATATTATTAGAGTATTTATGTAGATTAAAATGTCAACATTTTGAACTGCAATTAAGGTTGTGCCAGCATTTCTTTTGTAAAGCTTTATTTTCAGGGATTCATAACTCAACATAATAATCATTCCCTATATAAAACTTGGCTCAGAAATTCACAGGATGTAAGGGGTTTATTTTAATCTTAAAATAAAGTCATTTTTTAAAGAAAATGCCACAGAGTAGCTCTCTCACTTCGACATGTTTTTGCCAAGCAAAAAATAATTCCTTGATATTATTTTTCATCCACGTAGCTACTACAATGTATTAGATTTTCCTTAGTACATACAATTAACTAGATGTCTTGTCATTGGCCTTTTAAATTATAAGAAATTAAATTATACCTTTAAATTGTAATTTTTCTATGAATTGCAGATAAAGAAGTACAGTATAGAATTTATTAATTCAAAAAATCCATGCATCATTACACATGGTTCCAAGAACCAAGGATATGCAATCTAGAGGACAGCTGTTTTCCAAGGAATTTCAGGTTCAACAGGAAGTAGATTTATTCTTTATGGACACAATTAGAATATGTTTTAAGGCCAGGAGTAAACAGTTAAAACAGCAGATAGAAAATATTCTCGGCCAGGCACAGTGGCTCACGCGTGTAATCCTAGGACTTAGGGAGGACGAGGCAGGAGGATTGTTTGAGCTCAGGAGTTCGAGACCAGCCTGAGCAAGAGCGAGATCCTGTCTCTAATAAAAATAGAAAGAAATTAGCTGGACAACTAAAAATACATAGAAAAAATTAGCCAGGCATGGTGGTACGTGCCTGTAGTCCCAGCTACTCGGGAGGCTGAGGCAGGAGGATTACTTGAGCCCAGGAATTTGAGGTTGCTGTGAGCTAGGCTGATGCCATGCCATTCTAGCCCGGGCAACAGAGTGAGACTTTGTCTCAAAAAAAAAAAAAAAAAAAAAAAAAGGAAAGAAAAGAAAAGAAAAGATTCTTATAAGTAAATTTTTCCAGAGAAGACTTCCTTAGAAAGTAGAGTTCTGTTACCGTAATGTTTTTTTGTTTTTTGTTTTTTTTGTTTGTTTGTTTGGAATGGTCTAAAAGATCAAACTTTGAGATTCTAAAAATTTAAACCATACTTCCTGTTTTATGGGCTGTAAAGAAAACTACAATATTCCTAATTAAAAGTTGTTATTGCTCCCAAAATATAAATATGAGCAGGCTATTTCTTCACCATTTTTTTTCAATGAATTTCCAATTGTGTATGATGGGTTGGAGGGTGGAGAATGGAGCTTTCAAGCTGTTTATGGGGTATAAAATATCTGAACTAAAACTATGGGATACATTTTTTAGGATTAATGTCTAAAATTGGGATTACCAGTGAAGGAGTCATGGGATAATTTATATATATATACACATTATATATATATATATATACATTATATATATATATATATTATAGTGTACAAGAGTGCTTATTTCCTCACAGGTTTCCAATGCTATTATTAAATTTTAAACCATTTCAAGGGATTCTTACCATGTCTTTAAAATAGAGGCAAAATTCATATAACATAATTTAATCACTTTAAAGTAAACAATTCAGCGACATTTAGTACAGTCACAATATTTTACAATCACCACTTCTAGTTCTGAAACATTTTTATCATTCCAAAAGGAAGCTCCATATCCATTAAGTAGCTGTTTCCCAATTCCCCCCAGTCCCTGGCAAATACCAATCTGTGTTATCTGTGTTTTGTCTTTATGGATTAGATATTTCCTATAATTACCATATGTGCCTTCTTGTGTCTGGCATCTTTCACTTAGTGTTATGTTTTCCAGGTTCATTTGCATTATATTACATATCAATACTTCATTTATTTTTATGACTGAATAATATTCTATTATATATATACACACTTTATATGTCTTTTAAAAGGTACATTCTTTGATAATAATTTAATTGATATCCTTTTTTTCTTACTTTATTCTATAATCATTTCAGATGAATATAAACAATCATTTTTGTTGTCTTAAAAATAAATATGACTCTGACTTAATGATAGTTATCATACTAAAGTGGAAACTTAAAAAATCAGACTCTTTTTTACCAACCTCATTATCTAGTTTCAAGTTTGTTTCTGTTGTTATTCTAATCACCTATCAACTTCATTTTTATATCAATATATGTGTGCCTACAATGTCTAACCTTCAATGAATCAATAATTTATCTGGTATCCAAATAGATTTCATCACCTAGTTTTATGGTCCTCATAGGAAGTTGCAAAAAGGACCAGACATCTCCAAGACTGCCAACACACTGACTTAGAAAGGTTAACTAGAAACTAGAATTGTTTATTCATCTTTTTCTAATCTTTCTGTATGTTTTTTAGAGACAGGATTTTGCTCTGTTACCCAGCTGGAGTGCAAAGCCATGATCACAGCTCACTGCAGCCCTGAAGTCCTGGGTTTAAGCAACCTTCCTTTATCAACCTCCCAAGTAGCTGGGACTACATGTACACACTATTACACCTGGCTAATCAAAAAAAAAAAAAAAAAAAAAAATTAGAGATGAGGTCTTGCTATGTTGCTCTGGCTAGTCTTGAACTCCTGGTCTCAAAGAATCCCCCTGCCTCAGCCTTGAAAGTAGCTGGGATTAAAGGTGCCGACACCGCACCTGGCCATCTTTCTCTACTTTCAATAGGAATCCAGTCCTCATTGTCAGACTCTCACACCTACTACTGCCAGCATTTCTAATCGAATTCATTCCCCATATACCACTTCTACCCAAAACTTGTTATTGTTTCTCTGAGTTTCCAGATCTCGGATGAGTAAACTCCATTATGTCCTCACCCTTTAACTGAAATCTGGCTCTCCTTCTAACACTATCTCTTCCATAAATATTAAAATAAAATTAATTTTAGTTAATGTATTCGTTTCTATCCCATCCCATGGATCTCATTCCTGGGAAGTGAGGTAACTATTCTATCTTACTCAAAGTTACTATTTGCAATATATTTTTCTGCTCTTTTCATTTGTAACCAGAGACATTCTTCAATCCATACCATTAGGCTATCTCTTCCTTGCTTGAATCTACTTCATTAGCAGTAATCCCATCCCCTCATTACATTGAAGATTTAGGTCCTGTTTCACTCTGTTCCTTCACTGCTGTCACCATTCTGAATTATTTCAATATGCGAGTGGACATGATAGTCATAGAGGTGTGCCACTGAGAGACCCCTTTAGGAAATAGCATGCCATTTATCTTTGATGAGTGTAGTTAGCTGACAACCTCCATCTATACCAGCTAGGGGATCTATATTTGAGTTGAGGCCATGTTCTTCCAGAGAAGCCCCCAGAGAATTACTAAGCACAGTGAGGTTACTAGGTCCTTGCCCTTTCTGACCAATGCAGGACTCCTCTAAAATACAGTCTGTGCCCCAGAGCTATTAATATTAGGTTGGCCAAAATATTTTCAGATCTGCATGGAGGCATGAGGTTCTCCCTGCCATATGCTCCCTTACCTCTCTCCTTTCACACAGGTGCTGGATATGCGTCATGGGCATACTTTCCCTGCCCAATCCTGTTTGCTCCTCTTTTATTTTTCACAGCAATTTACCTCCCTAATAACTCTTTTGGATTCCTAACTCCTTCTCAGTTTCTGCTTAGCAGAGAACCTGACTTGACACAGTGAATGTCCAATCCAAGCTCCCAGGCTCTCATTTCCGTACCTTATTACTTAGTGATCTTTACCTGCACCTTATCTTAGCAACCCATTCTCAAGTGCATGACCTGAACTTTGGTATCATCCATGATTACCATCTACAAAATAGCAATTCCAATCAGCCAACCATTTAACCATGACCTCTTATCATTCCTACTCATTTATTCTGACATCCTTATTCAAATCATTCTTTTTTTCATTGAAAGCTCATTATATTCTTTAAAAAAATAGATAGATCTAGAACCACTTTAATTAGCAACAGGTCCTAGTATGTCCTATCCTTGGCAATAATCAAAACCCTGAAGTTCATTTAAACATAAAATCTTCCCTTATCCAGTCAAAATTTGATTTGGGCGAACAGATAGTAGTAGGAGAAGGGTTTGGGCTACTAATCCTCTTTTCTTAATTAGTGTTTAACTTTCTTCCATAATTTGCTAAGGGTGTGTGTGTATGTGTGCATTTATTTTAAACATTCAAATTAATGCCCGAGAGAAGAGAGTATTATGGGAAAGATGAGTTTTGCATAAATGTAGTTGTTATCTGGCACTACCGCCCTGTGGTGAATAGGTGTAAAACTGCTGACTGTTTCTCATGATTGTGAGATCTCTGGAGGCTCCCTATGGGACTTTTCTGACACCCAGTCACTTGCTTCTTGTTATCTCTATCTCCCTAATCATCTTTTTATCTAGAGGATCTACTCCACAAGAGTCTGTGGGAATCCCAATAGAAGTGATGTTCATTTCAAATAGATCTATTTAACTAAAAGAAATGAATTCATTCTTTGTCCCAAATAACTTTCTACCATATTCCTCTGCCCTGCTGCTTCTAGCTGGTAGACTTTTGTCTGAAGATTCTCCAGGCTATACCAGACATCAGCCCATCATGTTTACCATGTGTAAGGAATACTTATCAAGCTTTCAGAGAAGTTTCCTTAAGATACCCTTTCAACAGGTTTCTAGTTGGAAGATGATAGGAAGATGATACTCCCACTCCTCTTTTTTTTGTGGAGGAAGGAGGCATGGATTCCCAAATAAGCAGCAACTCTTTCCAAAGAAATCTCTTTGTAGATCCTTATTCATTTCTTCTTTCTCCATCCTTGTATATCCTGCTGAGAAATGAAGAGGGTTTTTGGTTTTTTAAGTCATGAAACTTATTTTTGATGTTTTTTGGATATTTATAAATATATTTTAGATTTTTTTGATGCTTCTCTTGACAACCTGAATATGGTATCTCTCACAACTCACTTTGGTATCTCATAATTTTTATATTTCAACATCTTTGTCAACACTTCCAAATTAGCATCAATGTTAAATATGATATATTTCAAACATACAGAGGCGTTCAGACAATAATGTAACATTTAGCTACCCAATAGCCTGAAATAACAAATTATAACATTTTGACATAGCTATGGTTTTCAATTTTTACATGGGACATTTTTTTTCTAGCCAGAGACTCTAAGTTGAATGAGGGGCATCTTTTCTAACATCTAGTCTTATGTTGGTGCAAGGCATTTGGCATTTTTTCCTGTCCCGGCCCGCGGGACCTTCTGTTACGCGTGGGGGCGAGGGGGACCGTGCCTGAAAGAGATGGGCGAGAGAAAGAAACGAGACCAAGCAAAGGGTTGTCAAGGTCTACTTTACTTGGATTTTTAGTAGGTTTTATATACAGAAAACAAGGAAGTAGAAACAGAAAAATAGAGTGGGGGGATGATGAGGCTTGGGTGTGGGCTAATCAGCCCCAATCAGCATCTCAATGGCACCGAAAGCTGTAATGCATTCTTCTCGGAACTATAGCTGGAGGGCTGGGTGCTATTTTCATCTTAGGCTATTTTCCGTGCCTAGGACAAGTCAGGACAAGTCGTTGGAATGTGGAGGGTCTTAGTCTCCAACATTTTCCTATATCTTTGTAAGCTTTATACCCAAGCCTGCACCTAAAAATGACTTTGTGGGTTCTATAAAGCTGCTGCTTATCACCTTCATAACAACAAGCTCAGTGTTATGGCCCTATCTTTTCATTTCCTCTTTGTTTCTGGTACTTAGGGATTTTCCTTTTTAACAAGTTCAGCAGTATATTTTGCTATTGTTATACTTTATTCAGGATTTCTAGAAAAGTTTATAGCACAGGAGGAGTTTTATGTTAATTTAGGCCATCTTATGTCAGAATAAGAAATCTCCATTCACTCCTGAACTCACTCTACTACTTTAAAAATAATACCCATACTACTAAGTGAAGTATCCCAAGAATGGAAAAACAAGCACCAGACATATTCTCCAGCAAACTGGTATTAGCTGAGTAGCACCTAAGTGGACACATAGGTACTACAGTAATAGGGTATTGGGCAGGTGGGAGGGGGGAGGGGGGCGGGTATATACATACATAATAAGTGAGATGTGCACCATCCGGGGGATGGTCATGATGGAGACTCAGACTTTTGGGGGGAGGGGGGAAATGAGCATTTATTGAAACCTTAAAATCTGTACCCCCATAATATGCCGAAATAAAAAAAAAGATACAATAAAAAAAATAATAATACTTACAGTGTACTTTTTTTCAAGGATGTCAGCCTTGTTCATATTGAGAAATACAGTGAAAATTTATGCCTATCACCCTTTTATTCAACTATTCAGAGGCATCAAATGCATTTGACCACATTCTCTTATTTGAAAAACCCTTTGGCATTGACTACAACAGACTTACCTGACTTTTCCTACTCTGTAATTTCTTCTTTTTCCATCTTTTTTTTTTATGCTTGACCTTCATGTTGTAATGCACCAAGGTCAGTACCCTGTCTTTCTCTGTTCTCCAAATTTATTACATCCTTATATGATGTGAACTGAATAATTACTCCCAAATGCTCACTTCTCCTATGCCTATAAGAGGATTATTTATTGCTGACCATTGATATGAGACATGTAGTGCTACCCTGTGGGCAGAGTATACTTTGTTATTCGGTATGACTTGCACTAACTAAGGACATATGAATAGAAGTGATGGACACCAATTAGGAATAGACACTTAAAGAATGATCATGTGTTTCCACGAAGTCTCTTCCCTATTTTCTCTCTGTTATGATACTGTGCTTCCCCATTGTTATCTGTTCCTTCAGCCTGATTCTGAAAAAGACATGTGGAGCAGAGCTGGACAAAGCCCAGCAGAACCACAATTGTCTCTTTTTCTACAAAGTATGTATGAAGGAAATAAACTTTTTTGTTGTGGTAAGCCACTGAAATGTTGAGGTCATTTGGGACTGATGCATGATATAATACAAGTTGACTACTACAAGAACCAGCTTACCACTTAAAATTTATTTCTCCATCCCTGAACTGTTGACTGAACTGTAGTCTTATACAAGTAACTTCTTATTGATGTTTTACTTAGTAAAAGTGAGATTGATGTTAGATATAGAATGAAGAGATAGATAAAAACAATTGAAAGTTCCATTGCATAACTGATCATCATGTTTTTTACTATTGCAAAGGAGCTACCATCTGAGACTCCCAGGCATGCTATGGGAGTCAGCACGTACTTACGAAACTGAAGTTTTGACATTTAGGGATATAACCAACATCCTTTGAATGATGGGAAACATGACAATCTGTACATTTTATTTTGGAGTGTTTAACACATTTACTAATTTCAATAAAACAATTTGGTAAACCAAAATTAGTCATTTAAAAGATGTGCTGGTGTCTTCAGCTATGATAGATCCATGCTTATAGGGGCAGAGGGATATTTTAAAATGATTTTTACACACATGAATTCACTGTGGTAGATGCTGGCTAAACTATTTAGAGGTTAACACTAATATTTGAATAAAATACATCATCATAATTTATATGCATATCAGGTCAAAATAATACATGTAATTTTTGAATATAATTGTTATTACTGGTAGGAATTGGTTTTGACCTCAAAAGCCAGCACTAAAATCAGGTTTAGCTGTATTTGCATGAACCACTTACGTAAATTTCACCCTAATTCCTTAACATTCAACTGATTTCTATTTACTCATAAAATAATGAATTATCATTCTCAAGTAATATATATATATATATATATACTGAGTGAAACAAAAACATGAAATCTCATTAAACAGAAATGTGATCAATTTAGTTGCTGCCTTGGAATAGCAGAAGGAATAATGGAAGAGTGAACTATTGAGAAAGAAAATTGCTCTTAAAGTATATAGGTAAAGTCACTACTAATATACATTTAAAACATTGAACATTATAAATTCAATCTTTAATTATTAAACTTATTATAACATGCCTGTTATTTAGTATAATTTTATAAGCCATAATAAATCAATCATTTATTAATAATTTTATTAAAATTTTTTTTCTCTTTCATGTATGGGTAAGTGTGCACATAATTGCTTTATTCCAAAAATGATTTCAAGTATTTTTAAGACATGTATTAACATAAGGACATTAACACAAATAGATGAGAAAATATGGAAGTGAGGAAGCTAAAGGTAGAACAATAAAAAGTTTAAAAGTTCTGAACATTTTATTAAAGATCAACTTAATATCAGTCAAAACAAATAGTGAAATATGATTAGTAATAACTATTATAAAGTCAAATGCTCTAGTTATTTTCAAACAGAGAGATATCAAAAATGACTAAAATTTTAAGCATGTTTTTAATACTAAAACATGAGAGAAATTTCTTTGATAGGCCATTGTGATAATCATTAATGTTGCTGTCTAGTCTCTGTGATCTGTGTCTCTTCTAGGTACATGGGACCTTGAATTTGCTGGATTGCATAATATTGGATGGGACAATGTAACTAGTTATTATCAAGTGGTTTTTAGTGTAGGTAACATGAATTACTTCTGGGCTATAGTATTTAATTGTCAGTATGAAACATTACAGAGATCATTTTTTTCCCTTTTGCTCAAATATCAGAAACATTAGAGATGGCAGATATCCCATGTAAATCTTGAACAGATTATACTCTCTTCAACCTGTGATAAGCATGAAGCCTAAGGGAGAAATGTGCCTTTGTTATTTTAAGCTACTGAGATTTCAGAGGATGTTTCTTATTTTAGCATAACCTAGTCAATGCTAGCTAATAAAACCCTCATAAGAATACTTTGGAGTGGATGAAGAGAGATAGGAACACTCCTACACTCTTGTTGGGACTGCAAACTAGTACAACCTCTATGGAAAGTAGTATTGAGATACCTCAAAGAACTAAAAGTAGAACTACCCTTTGATCCAGCAATCCTACTACTGGGTATTTACTCAAAGGAAAAAAAAGACATTCTATTAAAAAGACATCTGCACTCGAATGTTCATAGCATCACAATTCACAATTGCAAAGATGTGGAAACAACCCAAGTGCCCATCAAGACATGAGTGGATTAATAAAAAGTGGTGCATGTATACCATGGAGTATCCTCAGCCATAAAAAAAAATGGTGAACTATATCTATTGTATTATCCTGGGTGGAGCTGGAGCCCATTCATCTAAATGAAGTATCAAAAGTATGGAAAAACAAACACCACATATACCCACCATCAAATTGGTACTAATTGATCAACAATAATGTGCACATATGGAAGTAACATTCATAGGGTGTTGGGCAAGTGGGAGAGGGGAGGAGGGAATGGGTAAATTCACACTTAAGGGATGCAGTGTGCTCTGTCTGGGGGATAGGCATACTTGTAGCTCTGACTTGGGTGGTGCAAAGGCAATTTATGTAAGCAAAGCATTTGTACACCAGTAATACTCTGAAATTAAAAAAAGAATACTCTACGTAATGTGAGTACTTATCTTCAAAAACAACTCTAAATAATTCAATATTTTTAAAAAGGAATATTTCTTATGCTATCCCTTAAGGCAGGCTAGTGGTATAAATAAAACGAAAAACTATACAATTATAGTTCCCTGGTGGACCAAAACTGTGGCCCCTGAAGTCACATGCATATCATCTAATTATCTCATTATTTAATCTAAGAGTTACTTTTAGAGCAGTGCAATACAGTAGATACATAATTAAATACACAAATATGAGTAACATGTGCTATGGCTTGAATGTGTCCCCCAAATTTCATGTGTTGGAAACTTAATCCTCATTGTAATAGTATTAAGAGGTGGGGCATTTAAGAGGTGATTAGGTCAAGAGGAATCTGTCTCAAGAATACATTAATTCCATTATTGCATCCAGGGAGTGGAGTAGTTATCACGGGAGTGGGATCCTAATAAAAGGAAAAGTTCCAGCTCCCATCCTCTCTCTTGCTTGCTTTTTTGCCTTTCTGCCACATTATGATCCAGCACAAAAGCCCTTGCCAGTTGTTGGTGCTATGCTATTGGACTTCCCAAGACTACAGAACCTGAGACAAATAAATTTCTTTTCTTTATAAATTACTCAGTCTGTGATATAAGAACACCAGCAGAAATCAGGCTAAGGCAATATGGAAAATTAATTTTAATAATATATCTTATTTAATCCAATACAAAAATGTATTTGAAATATTATTTTATCATGTAATTAATATAAAATATTATGTATTAATTTTAATGTTTACATTTTTTACTAAGTCTTTGAAATCCAGTGGATATTTGACACATATAACACATATCAATTCACACTAGCCACATTTCAAGTGGTCAATTGCCACATGTGGCTAGTGGCTAAGATATTGGACAGGACAGTTTCACAGGCTTTAGAACCTAATGAAATAGATGATATGCACACCCTTCAGGGAATCTTTATGAATCTTACTTTTTCATTTGTGATTTTAATTGAATATGGCTAATAAATATTTAACATTATATTATTTTGCAAGAACAAGGCATGAATATATTTTTGTAGCTTTATTAAGCTATCTATAAATAAATCTATATACCGTATCACATTATACAAAAATTGAGTATCCTAAACTAAAAACTTGCCTGTATATGTGGCAGTTCCACTTAGGAATAAAAGTTGGCCCAGCAATAACTGTAGCCAATCAGGATCAACATTTTCCTTTACACAAAACACTGTCATTTTTTTTTTTTTTTACATAGAGACAAATGGATATTTATTGTACCTAAATTGTATGGTGTAAAGCATAGTTATAATAATTTTAGTTTAAAAAATAGTTAATGCAATCAATTACTATGACTATGAAATTTGAAAATATTCATCAATCATCTCTCTAGTTTTAAATATTGTAACATCTAGTGAATCTCCCAAGATAACCTGAATACAAATTATCCTTCTAAATAAAATGATTTGACCTACTGTAGAAATTTGCATGTCAAATTGAAAAACAAGAATGTACATAAAAATGATTTTTGTTTTGGTAGAGCTGTGTATAAGTCATTCTTTCTACCATAATTATATAGTAGGCAAAGCAATAAAACCATGGCATTATTCTATTGAAAAATATCAATTCTGCTACTGTGTTTCCCCAAAAATAAGACAGGGTCTTATATTTATTTTTCCTCAAGAAGACACCTTAGGGCTTATTTTCAGGGGATGTGTTATTTTCCCCTCAAAGCCTCAGCTTGCAGCACGCACAAGATGGCCAGGACCTCACAGGGAAGCCTACCTCATTGGTGGGGCTGCCCACAACTTTCCAGTCACCTCTGTAATAGTAGCTGTCACGATGGGGCAGATGAAAAGGGCTGCTCGTCTTCTTTACCATTCTGCGACGAAATGCATGGGTTGTGCAGATATGCTGTGTAGCCCACGCCCATCACTAGGTCTTATTTTCGGAGTAGGGCTTATATTGTGCAAATGCTTAGAAATCCTGCTAGGGCTTATTTTATGGGTAGGTCTTATTTTCGGAGAAACACAGTAGTCACTTCAATGAATAGGAAATATAACTAGCACATTTAGAAGTGGTTTTCTGTCACTAATGTAAATATGAAATAGGAAAGCAGACTACACCACTGCTTTATTCCGCTATGAATTAGTACTAGATTTGACAGTAGACTACTTCTCAATCATTTCAACTTTTGCAGAAATTGATATAAGCATTAATATAGGGGAACTGATATTGAATTGCTACAATATAACCATTATAGATAGTCAAAGGCCATGTAAAGAACAGTAAAACATGAATATATTCAGTGTCTAACAGATTTCTCCATGGTGTGGTAAAGAATAAAATAAAGGTATTGAAATAACTTTGCCTAAGCCATTCTGATCCTCATGTACAATAGTATCCAAAGAATCCAAAGTAGACAGTATCTTATAAAAATTGATTGGACTAAATTGAGCCTTCTCCCACACATAAATAATGAAATTTAAGATATTAGAAAATATTGGAATATTCATTTCAATTGACCTTAAAAAGAAAGATACCAAAGGAGGACATCTCTACCAAATATTTGTCTTAAATTTTAAATGAATTTATGTTCTGGTTATTTGTTGCTTTATAACATACTATTTCAAAATATCCCAGAGTAAAAGAGCAATTTTATTATGCTGATGATTCTGTAGGTCAGAAATTCTGGAAGTGTTCCCTAATAGATTCTTTCTTAGGGATTCTCAGATGTCATCTGGGGCTCCTGTCCTCTGAAGGCTCAACTGGGTTAGGCATCCAACATAGTTCATTCACACAGTTGGTAGTCAATGTTTTATTGGCTGAGAGTTTAGATAGAGCAGTCAATTGGAACACTTAAAGTGGTCTGTCTAGCATGGTGATCTTACAATAGTCACACTATTTACAGAGTGGCTCACTTCTTAATGGCCTAGTGCTGGAAGTCACATAGCATCAGTTTCTTTGCACTCTATTGATCAAGGCAGTTACAAGTCTGCACAGATGCAAAAAAAGGGGAAACCAACCCCCCCTTCTCAATGGGAGGAGTATTTGTGCACTGCCATGGCTTAATATATAAAAATATTGAAGCAATCAGTCAGGAGATCTAGAATGGACAAATGTCAAGATCACTGAACTCCTTTGACTAGTACATGGGACAACACATATCTACTGGCAATACTCAGAAGATAAAACCCTAGTTAAATAAGGTCTGTTTAATTGTAGTTCTAAGATTTTGTTTCACTTTAGAATTGTAATTCATAATTTTGCTCTATTCGATTTTGTGCAGTTTAGCAGGAAACTTTACAGAAAGAGACTTTAAAGTCTTCTTCACAAATGTCAATATTCTTTTCTCATTATTTGAAAGCTATAAAATAAATGTTAAAATAACTCAGAATACCATGGAATATTTTTAAAGTAATTGAAGTTTAAGAAGAAGAAAGTCCTACTCTATTCTTCAAATAGGTGGTCAGTATTATAGTTCACTGTGTATCAATATGGTTTATATTATATATTTACATATATAAATACATGTATTTATAGGCACACATATCATATATATTCATATACCTTAGAATATGAAATAGAGAGGAAAACCAGATTGTGCTATATGTATTTTTCTTGCCTCCTTTCACATAATATGTGAATCTTTCCAGATCAGTACTTATAGATGTACTTCATTCCTTTAAATGGTTACAGAGTAGTACTCCATTGTGTGAATTTATCATAATTTATTTAACCCCTCTCATTTGAACAATGAACTTAATTCCATATTTTCATTAAAAAATGGTAAAGTAAAAACTGCATCTAATTGTATGTTTTTGAGTTATTATTTTTGAAATATAGATATATTTTTGTCTACTATACTCTCACACTTTTTTCATAGAAATTTATTTTTATTTAAATAGATTTAGGGGGTACAAATCATTGGTTGTTACAGGGCTGATTTGCTATGCAAGGATTTTAATATATCCCTCACCTGAAGAGTATACATTGTACTTAATAGGAAAATTTTTATCCCACACCTCCCATCACCCTCTCCCTTCTGGGTCTCTAATGTCCATTAAGTCACTCTGTATGACCATGCATACCCATTACTTAGCTCCCACTTTTAAGTGAGACCATGCAGTAATCCTTGATGACTTTATTTAGAATAATGGCCTCCAATTCCATTCACGTTGCTGCAAATGACAATATTTTATTCTTTTGGATGCTGAGTAGTACTTCATGGTGTGTGTGTGTACACATTTTCTATATCCAGTCATAAGTTGATGGGCACTTAGGTTGGTTCCATATGTTTGCAATTGTGAATTGTGCTGCAGTAAACATATGGGTACAGGTGTCTCTTTTGTAAAATGACTATTTTTCCTTTGGGTAGATGCCCAGTAGTGGGATTGCTGGATCAAATGGTAGATCTACTTTTAGTTCTTTGAGAAATCTTCATGCTGTTTTCCATAGAGGTTGTACTAATTTACATTTCCACCAACAGTGTATAAACGTTCCCTTTTCATTGCATCTGCACCAGCATCTGTTGTTTCTTGGCTTTTTAATAATGGCCATTCTGACAGGGGTAAGGTGATAGCTCGTTATGGTTTTAATTTGTATTTCCCTGATGATTAGTGATGTTGAACATTTTTTTCATATGTTTGTTGGCCATTTGTTTCTCTTATTTTGAAAAGTGTCTGTTTATGTCTTTAGTTTACTTTTTTTTTTTTTTTTTTTTTTTTTGAGACAGAGTCTCGCTTTCTTGCCTAGGCTAGAGTGAGTGCCGTGGCGTCAGCCTAGCTCACAGCAACCTCAAACTCCTGGGCTCAAGCGATCCTCCTGCCTCAGCCTCCCAAGTAGCTGGGACTACAGGCACGAGCCACCATGCTCGGCTGATTTTTATATATATATATTAGTTGGCCAATTAATTTCTTTCTATTTTTATGGTAGAGACGGGGTCTCGCTCAGGCTGGTTTTGAACTCCTGACCTTGAGCAATCCGCCCGCCTCGGCCTCCCAGAGTGCTAGGATTACAGGCGTGAGCCACCGCGCCCGGCCTTAGTTTACTTTTTAATGGAGTTGTTTTTATTTCTTGCTGATTGTTTGAGTTCCTTATAGATACTGGATATTTCTGGGTATCAAGCCTTTGTCAGATGTATAGCTTGTGAATATTTTCTCCCATTTCATAAGTTGTCTATTTACTCTGCTGATTATATCTTTTGCTGTGCAGAATCATTTTAGTTTAATTAAATCCCATTTATTTATTTAAGTTTTTGCTGTGTTTGCTTTTGGGGTCTTAGTCATAAATTATTTAGGTAGGCCAATGTCCAGGATAGTTTTCCCTAGGTTTTCTTCTAATATTTTTAGAAGATTATTAATTAATTAGATTATTAATTTGTGAACTTTCAGGTCTTACATTTAAATCTTTAATCCATTTTGAGATAATTTTGTATATGGTGACAGATAGGGATCCATTTTCATTCTGCATGAAGCTATCCAATTTTCCTAGTACCATTTATTGAGTAGCGTGTCCTTTCCCCAGTGTAGGCTTTGTTGAATATCAGTTGGTTGTAGGCATTTGGCTTTAGTTCTGGGTTCTTTATTCTGTTCTGTTTGTCTATGTATCTACTTTTATACCAACGCCATGCTGCTCTGGTTACTATTGCCTTGCAGTGTAATTTGAAGTTGGGTAATGCAATATCTCCAGATTTGTTCTTTTCACTTAGGATTGCTGTGGCTATTCGTGTTCTTTTTTCGTTCTGTGTGAATTTTAGGGCTGTTTTTTCTAATTCTGTGAAAAATGACATTGAAATTTGGATCAGAATTGCATTGAATCTGTAGATTACTATGGACAGTATGGACGTTTTAACAATATTGATCCTTCCAATCCATGAGCATGAAATACTTTTCCAGTTGTTTCTGTCATCTAAGATTTATTTCATCAGTGTTTTCTAGTTGTCTTTGTACAGGTCTTTTACCTCATTGGTTAAGTATATTAAGAGGTATTTTCTCTCTTTGCAGTTATTGTAAATAGGATTGAGTTCTAGATTTGATTCTGTTTGGTTGTTATTAGTGTATAGAAAAGCTACTCTTTTATGTACATTGATTATGTTACCTGAGACTTGATTGAATTAATTTATCAATTCTAGGAGTTTTTGGTGGAATCTTTAGGGTTTTCTAGATATAAGATCATAACATCATTGGCAAATGGTGATAGCTTGACTTCCTGTTTTCTGATTTGGATGCTCTTTATTTCTTTCTTTTGCCTGATTGCTCTGGCTAGGACTTCCAGTACTATGTAGAATGGAAGTGGTGAAAGTAGGCACGTTTATCTTGTTCCACTTCTTGGGGGGGATGCTTTTAGCTTTTCTCCATTCAGTAAGATGTTGGCCATGGGTTTTTCATATATTGTGTTCATTATTTTGAGATGTGTTCTTTATATGCCTACTTTGGTAGGGGTTATTGTTACAAAGGTGTGCTGTTTTTCAGCAAATGTTTTTCCTGCATCTATTGAGAGGGTCATATGGCATTTGTTTTTCATTTTAATTGTGTGGTGAAGCACATTTATTGATTTGCAAATATTGAACTGTCCTTGTAGCCCTGTGATAAAACCCATATGTTTGTGGAGAATTATTTTTTAATGGGCTTTTGGATTCAGTTAGCTGTGTTTTGTTGATGATTTTTGCATCCATGCTCATGAGGGATATTGGCCTGTAGTTTTCTTTTTTTCTTACATCCTTTCATGACTTTGCTATCAAGGAGGTATTGGTTTTGCAGAATGTATTAGAGGGGATTCCCATCTTCTCCATGTTATTGAACAGTTTAAGTAAGATAGGTACTGGTTCTTCATAGGTTTGGTAAAATTTGGCTGTGAATCCATCTGGTTCTGAGCTCCTTTTTGGGAGACTTCTTATTACTTATCTCACTACTCATTACTGGTCTAATCAGGATTTCCATTTATTTTTTATTCAAGCTTGGGAGATCATGTGTTTCCAAAAATTTGTCCATTTCCTCTAGATTTTCTAGTTTGTGTGCATAAAGGTGTTAGCAGTAGTCTCAGGTGATACTTTGTATTTCTGTAGTAACAGTTGTAATGTCTTCTTTTTCATTTCTGATTGAGCTTATTTGAATCCTCTCTCTTCTTTTCTTGGTTAATCTAGCTAGTGGTCTGTCAATTTTGTTTATTGTTATTCATATTGTTATTTTGGTTTAAATTTCACTTAGTTCTACTCTAATCTTTTTTAATTCTAGTCTTCTAGCTTTTAGTTTGGTTTGTTCTTGTTTTTCAAGTTCCCCCAGGTGTGACATTAGATTATTAATTTGTGAACTTTCTGCCTTTTTGATGTAGACATTTAGCTCTATGAATTTCCCTCTTAGCACTGCTTTTACCGTATCCTAGAAATTTTGGTAGCTTTGGTCACCATTGTTATTTAATTCAAAAATTTTCTTTCATTTCCATCTTAATTTTTTCATTGATGCAAAGATCATTCAGCAACAGGTTGTTTGATTTTCATGCATTTGTGTATTTTTGACAGTTCCTCTTGGATTTGATTTATAGTTTTTTTCCACCGTGGTTTGAGAAGATGCATGGTATAATTTCAATTTTTTTAAATTTGCTGAAACTTGTTTTATGGCCTTGTTTAAGGCCATATAGTCATTTTTGAAAAATGTTACATGCATTGATGAGAAAAATTATGTAGTTTTTGAGTAGAATGTTCTGTAAATGTTTGTTAGGTCCATTTGTTCTAGAGTCCTGTTTAAGTCCAGTGTTACTTTGTTGATTTTCTGCCTGGATGATCGGTCTATTTCTGTCAGTGGAGTGTTGAAGTCCCTAGCTATTATTATGTTACTTTCTATTTCATTTTTTAGGTCTAGCGGTATTTTTTTTTTATGAATCTGGGAGCTTCAGTGTCAGGTGCATATATATTTAGGATTGTCTGATCTTCTTGTTGAGTTGGTCCCTTTATCATCATATAATGATCATCTTTGTTTTTTTACTGTTATTGGTTTAAAGTCTGTTTTATCTGATATAAGAGCAGCTAGTCTGCTAGCTTTTGTTTTCAATTTGTGTGGAGATTTTTTTCCACTCTTTTGCCTTGAATCTATGTGACTCTTTACTATTTAAATGGGTTTCTTGAAGTCAGCAGATATATAATTTGTGTCTGTTGTCTATTCCATCAATCTGTAATCTTTTACATGTGTCATTTAGATCATTTATATTCCTTGTTAATATTGATACATTAGATATAGTTACAGTTATTATGTCGATTGTTACCTAGTTGCTTTGTATTTTGCCTTCTGCTATTGTTTTATAAGAGCTGTGTGTTGTTACTTTTGAGTGTTTTTATACTGGTGAGTATCAACTATTCTTTTTGTTGTTTAGAGCACTTTGGAGCATCTTTTGTAGGGCAGGTCTTGTGGTGACAAATTCCCTTAGGGTTTGCTTGTCTGAGAAAAACTTTATTTCTCCTTCATTTATGAAACTTAGTTTTACAGGATGCAAAATTCTTGGCAGACAGTGATTCTGTTTAAGAAGACTAAAGATGAGACCCCAATTTTTTCTGGACTGTAAGGTTTATGTTGTTAAGTCTGCTGTTAGCCTGATGGGTTTTCCTTTGTGTATCACAGCCTGTAGGATTTTCTCCTTCACTTTGATTTTGGCCAGACTGATGACTATCGGGACTTGGTGATGTCCTATTTGCACTGAATCTTCCAGGATTTCAATGACCTTTTTGTATCTGGATGTCTAAATCTCTAACAAGACCAGGAAAGTTTTCCTCCATTATTCTCTCAAATTGGTTTTCCATGCATTTTGCTTTGTCTTCTATTCCCTCAGTGATACTTCAAATTCTTAAGTTTGGGCATTTTTCATAATCCCATATTTCTTAGAAATGTTGTTTATTCCTCTTGATTCTTTTATATTCATTTTTGACTGGGTTAATTTGAAAGCCTCATCTTCAAGCTCTGAATTTATTTCTTCTGTTTGATGTAGTATATTGGTAAGACTTTCAACATGCTGAAATTACCTAAATGACTCTTTCATTTCCAGTAATTCTGCTATTTTTAAAAATATCTATCTCTATAGTGAATTTTTTAATTCATATTCTGAATTATTTTTTGGTTTCTTTGTGCTGGTTTTTAACTTTCTCATTGATCCCGTTGAGCTTACTTGTGATCTATAGTTTGAATTCCATATCTGACATTTCAAAATTTTTCTTTTGTTTGGATTCCATTGCTGGATAGGAAGTGTGATCCTCTTGAAATAACCTGTTTTTTTCATATTGCCGGACTTCCTGTGCTGTTCCTTCTCATCTGGAACCTCAAAACTGATAGTTTTGGAGTTCACCTGTTCTCTTCTCTGGGGAACCCTGATGCTTTTGATGCACACAGGTAGGTACCCACTGTGGCATTGCTGGCAGTTTGAGTTCTTGGACCTCAGACCCTTTGCAGTTTGTTCAGGTGCCAGAGTGGTATGGCACCTGAACTATGTCAGGCAATATCTAGTTTCCATGCCCCTGGATAGTGTGCTTGAGTCCTATGGGGACCAGAGCAAGACTGGACTGACAATCTGCCTTCAAGCCTCCTTGAGTTCAGGCACTGGCTGTGATAGTGAGCAGTGTGGTGATCTCCTGCTACAGAAGAATGTTCATTCAGGAGAAGGGTAGCTGCAGGCCCCTCTTGACAGGAATAGCAGAGGCAGTCATCTGTAATATGCACAGCCACTTACACCACCCTCTCTCGGCAGTCTGTGGTCTCTGTTCTTGGGGGGGGGGGGGCACAAAAGTGCCCAGATTTGCAGCTCCTATCTTTTTTCCCCAGCATATTAGGAGGGTACAAATGTTTAGGTTACATATATTGCCTTTGGCCCACCCAAGTCATAGCTTCAGCTTCTATCTTGACCCAGATATAGCAGAGGTGATACAGGCGGCTCCAACCACTGTGTGCAGAGCTACCAGACAGGCTGTGGTCTGTGGCTGAAATGCTTCAGTAGGGGATATGCAGCTGTGCCAAGGATTTGCCTCCAAGGTAGATAGGCTTCTCTCAGAATAGATAGGTTGCTCAGGGATAGGACTGCTAGCCCCACCCTTTCAGGAGAGGTGGTAGCTTTAGTCTTTGGGGAATACAAAAGAACTTGCTGTGACTCCTTAGAGGAAAGGAGTATGCCCCAAGCTCTCTGGAATCCTGGGTGTGATTGGTGCTGACAAAGATGGGGCAGCCACTCCCAAGTGCCCTGGCTTAATCTTCCCCTGTAGAACCTTGTCTGGTCCCAAGTGGAAACAACCATGGCTGCGTTGGCAGCTGTGGTAAGAGAGAGGAGGAGGAGGAGAAGGCCCTATATGGGGGGAGTTGATGCCCTTGTCTCCTTTGTCCTAAAGTGCCCTCTGCTATGCTGAACTCTCCTCTCAGCTGGAAGTGGCCTGCCCTGAATGCCCATGCTCTAGGAGACCCATAGTTCCTCTGGGACTCACCAGGTCATCCAAGGCTGCTGAGGTCTGAGTGGGTGCTGGGGAGTGTTGACTGTGGATTCAACAATTTAGAGACTCAAGGGCTGAGATTCCCTGGTCAGAACAGGTGCAAAACCACTGCCTGTTCATGAAGGGAAGGAAATGAGCCACATTCTCCATGCAAAACTTGTATGCAGTTAGCAGAGTATTATTAGGGGTGTATCCTTCCTGCAAACCTAGAACTGGCTGTCTCAACTCACCCTCATCAAAGCTTTTGCTTGGGAGCAGAGGTGGCTGTCTTCATGTCCCTTCCTGGACTGACCAGCTTTAAACTTCCAAAATGGCGCCTTGGGCCTGTTACCACAGGGGGTGGGGCCTCTTCCAGGCAAACAGTATAAATAAGATACCGGGTAGAGTGCTGTCTGCTCATGTCTCAGTCACACTGCTGTCTGTAGCAGGGGCATTGGGAATTGTCCTAGGAGTAAGTAGGAAAGCTTGGGCTCCCCTCTCCTTCCTCAGCTGGGCAGGGCTGCAGCTGTATCAACCTGAGTTCAGCCCAAGGGTGGGGTGCTACCCAGGTTTAAACTCCCCAATTGACATCTTGAGCCTGTGATCAGAGAGGGTGGGTTCCTTTCCAGGCAGGCTGGACTGGCAGGAAATTGTGGGAAGTACAGTTTGTTTGAGGTTCAGTCCCACAGCAGCTGGCTGCAGGATGGTGGCAATGTCCCAGATGTGTGCTGGAAGCCTTAGTTTCCCTGCCCCTTTCCAGTCAGGTGGGGGCTGGAGCCACATCAAGCCCAAACTCAGCCCACAGGCAGGGCACCACCCAGTGTCAAACTCACAAAATGGTGCCTTGGACCTGTGATCGGAAAGGTTGCAGCCCCACCCAGGTAGGCAGTGTGGGTGAGAAACTGGAAAATGTTGTCCATTCATGTCTCAATCTCAACAGAGGCCACAGCAGAGCAGTATAAACCTTCCCAGGGGTGCCTGGGAGCACCTGGTCTCCCCTATGCTTCCTTGGAGCCATGCAGTAGCTGCTGGTGCACCTGTGGTTCCTCAGTATCTAGGCTTTAAAAATAGGCCCAGCTCAAGCTGCTTTAGGCTTGGATGCCTGGGGGATTCTGCATAAGTTCCCATTCCAGAATAGCATCTCTGTGCACAATGTCTCTGTGCTCTAAGCAGCTCCCTATGTTAGGCCCAAGACCTATGTGGGTTGGGGTATTCTCTTATAGCCACGGTCATTAAAGCTCATATTAGAGAGTGGAGCTTTGGGAGCTTCTCTCTCACTGTTTGGCCCGTCCAAGAGCTTCTCCTGGTTGTTAGCCAGTGCCCAGCCTGGCAGGTTGTCCTAAACTCTCACCTTACTCACTTTTGGTGCCTCCTATCACTTCCTTGGTGAATCCTAGCATTCTCTCCTAGATAATCTGTTTGAAATGTGAGAATCTGCTTTCTACTCTGGTTCCTCTCCATGGAGGAGGCACATACTATCTGTGTCTAGTTGGCCATCTTGATTCTCTTTTGAAAGATAGATTTCTGGAAGTAAAATATCTGACTAAATAAATTATATTTCTTTTATTTCATTTTTCTAGATTCTGCTAAATCTCCTTACTTCCTGGCATATTTCTAAATTGATTTTCCTACTAACAGAGTATGCATGTGCCCAATCCACACTTGAACTGTGATTTGAATACTATCTTAAAAATCTTAACATGTTTAGCACATTAAAATGTTTAACAAGTAGTAAGTGAAATTGATTGTCTTTTATTTAAATAATGCTATGACTGATAGCATGTCAGGAAATATTTTTGATGTATTTGGATTATTTTAAACTTTGATACAGATTCAAAATAATTATGTTTTGATTTTTCTACAAAATAAAACACATAACCGTGCTACCTAAAGTATATTTTGCTTTAAAACTACATTGTTTTAAAAATCTTAAAGTTGCATTCTAATTTTTAAATTGAATGGGAAAGTTTATCTTTTTAAATATAACTAAAAATAACCCAGCCAATTTTCTGTGTTCTATCCAAGCAGAAATCCAAGAAATATTTGCCAAAATATGGTCTGGAAGCCTTTTGAAGTTTATATATGGTGTATATTGATATGACTTATTTAATTGAAGCTTCTTAACAACCTCTTGGTAGCTTAAAAGTCAAATATTTTCATGTTTTTAAGGAAATATTTCAATAGCAATTATACTTTTAAATTTTATATTTTCTCAAAGATCATGATTGATCTAATAACAGATGCACTGTGTTGGCTATAGATTATGGAACACGGGTATTATTTTTAGAACTATAAACTGAAGTCAACCCAAACATATCAATACCTAGATCATGGGCTTGATCGTGGTGAGGGGAAATGGATCTGGCCAAATCTAAACATAAGGTTCATTGACTGTCAATGTTAAAAGAATAAGATATTGAAAAAAATCTTTTTATCAAAAATGTAAAATCAAAATGTGGAGAAACATCAATGAAACTAGGCTTTGCAATATGTTGCTTTACTTTGTTGATTGATTGTTGTGATATTGTAAAAAAGAAAAATAGCAATCGTTGCAATTTTATGCATTTTCTCAGTGCTTTAAAGCACAATTTCATCAGTGCTCTATCTGCTAATATTGGTTTTACAGTCCTCTATAAGGGAGTTATATTCCAATTATTCTGTAGCCACAGACAGTGGTTTGTACTCAAATTGTTATAATTTAGAATCAATATTTTGTTTTACTTCTGCAGTTGAGACATACTAAGGGGAAACAATATATTTTGAGAAGAAATTTTCAGAAGGAACTCTTTCATTGTCAACGCTTGTGTGCTAATTGCTTCTGAAAAATAATACTTTGAAAACAAACTCATAAATACATTATGATTAAATTCTTTTAAAAATTATATTTGCTTTCCTCATTAATTCAAAACAGGCTCTGTATTACATAACAAGTATATTTCCTTCACAACCCCAAAGTGTTGTAGTGAAAAGCTGTAATATTTTTTTATTTTTGTATATTTTTTTTATTTCAGAATATTATGGAGGTACAAACATTTTGGTTACATGTAATGCCTTTGCCTCACCCAAGCCAGGGCTACACGCATCCCCTTCCCTCACATATTTGCATGTTCAATTTGTTTTGGCTTTCTGTCAGTAGATAGGTTTCAGATTATATAAATTCCTGATGCTGAGTTGAATTCAGCTCTTTTGTCTTCTACATATCTAGAGATCGCTCACTCTGTGACTGAGAACGCCTGCCCTAGACCAATATTTCCTCACCAAATGGGTTCAGCTGCTCCTCTGAACATACTCAGTTTTCCTTTTCTTTCCTTGTTTCCCAGTAGTTCCATCCACTCCTATAGTGTTCACTTAATATCTTCACCTTAACTGCTATCATCAGGGAGAGGAAGCACATAATAAAGGCTCTACCCTTGATATGCATAATACTTACATATTTTGTCAAAGATTTGTTTAACAAAACCTTCTACCACATCCTTCTTCTCTGAACTCTGGGTCAGGTTTTGGAGCAGCTCTGTGGTGAAGGGGCCCAGTTGATCCTGCAGCCACCCACATCATTAAAGATGGAGCTGATGAGTGAGAAGCACACATTCCTATCTTCCAGTTTATCCTTACAGGTTTCAATTTGCCCTTGTAAATTCTAGTTTTGCTTTTATGAGTTCCATTTTGCCTTTGTTCCCTCTCACTTCAATTCCATCTTTCTTTCTTGACTATTGGCCCTGCTATCTTCAGGACAACGCCAGATGCAGAAGCAAGAGCTTTACACAGACTATTTAACCAGCTTCCACACTTGTGGAATACATAAGACCAGAATAGATGCTTTGTTCTATTTCACTCCCAGTGGTTCTGTTTGTCTGATCAAGCTTTGACTCATACACTATCTGTAGTCGCTGGCCTCTAAAATGGTCCCCAATAGCACCCACTCTTCCATATTATTTCAAGGTTGATCTGTGTAACAAATAGCATAAAACAGAAGTGACAGTGTGTGCTTATAGAATCTATAGGTCATAAAAATCACTATGGCTTCCTGCTTATGCATTCTCTCTCTTTCTGGATTGACTCACCCTAGGGGAAAGACAATTGTCATATTATGAATAATCATGTGGAGAGGCCCACATTTTAAAAAACTTAGGCCTCTCTAAAACAGTGAGATTCAAAGGAAATTCTCCAGCCACCATCAAGACTTAGGTGACTATGGCTCCAGCCAACATCTTGATTACCACCTCATAAGGGACCCTGAACCAGAACCACACAACTAACTCATTTCTAAATTCTTGAATTTCAGAAACTCTGAGATAATAAATATTTGTTGTTTTAAGCCACTAAGTTTGGAGAGATTTGTTATGTAATAGTAGATAATAATTAAACTATGTAAATATGGTTATTCAAACCAAAGTCTAAGTGAAAAAGCCAAGTATTCCTGAAATCATAAAAATATTATCACACTTTTCAAAAATATTTCTTGTTTACCAATAGAACTCTCTGAATCATCATGAATGAAAAACAATAGATCTTTCCTCTTGATGATCATTAAGAAAATTCTTCTTAAACACTCTAGACACACCTAAAACTATGAGATGTTTTCTTTGTAAATAAATCATACAGTCTTTTGAAAATACTTACTAAATTGGGTTCTATTTGCTAAGATTTATTTAAAAATAATCATTTAAATTTCTTAGTAGTAGGAAAAGTTAAGCAAAATTAAAACATACCAACGAAAACAACAAAAAAGAGAAAAACCAAAGAAAAAAAAACAAACACAAACCCCCAAAACAACAAAAAAGAACCCTAGAATCAAAATGCTTAAGAAAAAAAAAACATACGTAATTGTAGAGTTCTTACTTGGGCTTCATTATATTCCACAGCAGTTATTTAATATTGAATAAAACAGCATAATTAGTACTCTGGTGTCCACTGCCTATACCTCCTTTCAGGCTATCTCATGTTATAGTAGAAGCCAATACCCAGTGCAATTGCTTCTAATTCCTGTTACATGACTTTTTATTTAATGCCACAGGACACAGCTCTAATAAAAAAAGAAGAGAAAGCAGAAAAAAAGGTTGAATTAACCTCTTACATCGGTGAATAAATTTAAATAAAATGAGATATATTGCATCAGTTTTATTATCAGGCCATTAATTGACTTCTCTAGTAAATTTTTTGGAAGAAATGGGTTAAGGGAGGGTGACTTTTCAATATTTCAAATACAATAAAGCCAGTCATGCTGTAGCAGAGTACTGCTTTCCTCTGGATAGCTACCCTGACTGCAAGCCATCCATAAAACTGCTACATTCTTTTCCTAACACCTGCCTATGTTTGTTTCTGAGTATATCTAAAAAGCTAGGGTATTTAGAGTCCATGTCAAAAATAAGTATGGACAAAACTGTCAAGAATGACAGAGTCACAGTAATTTTATCTTTATTCACATTTAAAGTATTACTATATCTATCACTTATTAACTTATTAATAAATACTATTTATTATTTATTTAATTTTATCTTTATTCATGGTTAAAATATAACTTTATTGTTTGTATATTTATGAATAAAATATAATAGAACATTTATATTTATTTAATGAGGAGATATAAATTGATTGATTTAATAATTTCTTTCTCTTTTCCTCTTTCCTGAGGAATAAACACTAGCAGTCTGGTAAATGTTGTTCACTTCTCTCTCCGTATTTATACAAACAAATATATAAACATATGTATACATACCCCTCTGTGTGTGTGTTATGTTAGATGATTTTATCTCAATCTGTATAAATTCAGAGTTTCTGTCCCATCAGTCAGAGACAGGGATGACTTTTCTTTCATTAACAGCCATTGGCATTTTTGGAAGAGTAGGACACTACCTGCTGTCTCTTGTGCTACATGTGGAATTTGCTAAAAATGAGACAAGCAATTCCTGATTGCTACATGCCATGTTGATAAGTCAGCTGCTGCTTCTGTTACTGACTTCCATAGCATGGTTTTATAGCAAGACTTGAGAAAATTGGTTTTGACATTTGTACTTTATGATGCATAGATACTTCATGACAATAGTTTATGGCAGATGCCAACAACCAGTGGAACGAGAATTATGAGAAATCTCTGAAACCTCACTGGGAAGTTCTCCACATTGTTTCCTGATTCTACCAATTCTTTTGTTTCTGCAGTATTTAGAAACCTTGCTCATCTCAGAGATGACACCTTCAGTACATTTCAGGTCTTTCCTACTGAATTAGTTACCTATTACTGCATAAAAGTTTACCCTAACCCTGAGTTTCTTAAAACGACATTTATTGTCTCACAGTTTCTGGGAACAGGAATCCAGGCAGTTTAGCTGGGTCGCTCTGGCTCAGGGACTCTTAAAAGGTTTCGAAGTGTCAGCTAGGGCTATAATCATCTTAAGGTTTGGATAGAGAAGTCTTTGCTTCCAGGTTCCCGTACATTGCTGTTTCAGGAATCAGTTCCTCTCTGACTGTTGGTTGTGGATCTTCCTCGGTTCCTTGACGTTCAGACCTCCCCATGAGGCAGCTCCAAACATGGCAGCAGGCTCCATCAGAGCCAAAAAAAAGGAACAAGAGAAAGTGCAAGCAAGGCAGAAGCCAGAATCTTTTATAACCTAAACTTAGACATGACATCCCATCACTTTTGCCACTTTCTTTTTGTGAGAAGCAAGTCCTTATACCTTATACCTTCTCACAAAGAGAAGGGATTACACAGAGAGTGGACACCAAAAGGCAGAGATCCTTACGGACCATTTTAGAAGTTGCCTAACACACCATACTTTTCATGATCTCACATATTCTTTACTGCCTAACGAAATGTCTGGAGTCCATTTGTGATTATCATTTTACAAAGGAATTAAATAAACATTTTTTCTTCTTTATGCAGCAAATCTGATCAAAACATAAAATCTTACATTTAATTAGATGCTGGCAATTATTTGGAGCATGTTAAATTCAAATCACTCAACTCGTTAAGTTATGTTTTTTCAGAGGTTTTCATTTCAATTTTCAAACTGAAAGCCACTGAGTTTACAAAATGTTCTTTGTTATCTTGGTAGTGTTTTCATCAGCTGGAGTTACACACGTTTTGTATCCTGATATCAGTTATATCAATTATGTGCCTTATCTCTCTCTCTCACTCGTGACTTTGCTGATCCTCTGTTTTATGTGTGCTTTCATTACCATTAATTATCTTTCTTATTTCTTTTCTGCAGGTTTTCAAGGCTTGTTTTGTTCTCATTTTTCTAACTTCTCAAGATACATGTTTACCTCATTAATCTTAAGCTTAAAAATAAGAATATTCAGCTTGCGAATATCACAAATGTTATAATTATATCCTAGGTCAATAAATAGAATGTTGTTGAGCACATCAGAATTGCCTTTGTGTCTTCGCCCCATCAATAAGCCTTCCCTCCTCCACAAAGGTAAGCTTTAGTAAGCCAAACCAGAGCAGCTTTTAGTCTAGGGTTAATTTTCCTCACTACTGAAGCAAATCCTTCTGAGTAATCTGCCTTCGCCCTGTGAATTATGAGATTTTCCAGCCTGGCTAGAGGGAACAGGCACTATTCTTGGACCTGTAGGATCTGAGCACTGTTTCCTCTAATCCTAACAGATGGTTCTTTCTATGGCCTTGGGCAGTTTCCTGTCATGCAAGTAAGTACTTGTCAGTACTCTGAAGAACACTGGAGGGGGACGCCCTGCAGGTGTCTTGGATTCTCTCTCTGTGCAGCAACTCCTCTCCATTTCTTTGTCCTGCCAACTCAAGCCGCTTTGTTCTTCTTGTATTCTTGGTTACATCTACAAAATTCAGGGAACTTAGCAGGCTCTCCCTGGGTTGCCCCTCATTATGCTATGACTTAGACACTCAAGGCAACAGCTGGGATAAACACAAAACACATCTTATTTGTTTTTCACTCCTCTGAAGTCACTGTGCTTTTTTGCCTGATGAACCATGTTTCTTCTGCTTTTTAACCCATTTTTTGAGTTTTTTTTCCTGGTAAGAGTATAAATTAAGTCCTCAATATTTCATCTTAGAGAGAAGTAGAAGTACCATCTTCTTAGTGTTTTGTTTGTTTGTTTGTTGATTTGTTTTTCCTTTCTTTATTTTTTTATTTCAGCATATTATGGGGGTATAAATGTTTAGGTCACACATATTGCCTTTGCCCCACCTGAGTCAGAGCTTTAAGCATGTCCATCTCCCAGATGGTGCACACCGCACCCATTAGGTATGTATATACCCATCCCGTCTTGCGGCTCCAACCTGTCCGACACCCGATGAATGTTACTACTATATGTTCAGTTAAGAGTTGATAAGTTAATACCAGTTTTATGAAGGGTACATGTGGTGCTTGTTTTTCCATTCTTGGGATACTTCACTTAGTAGAATGGGCTCCAGCTCCATCCAGGATAATGCAAGAGGTGCTAGATCACCACTGTTTTTTTTTGTTTGTTTGGTTTTTTTTTTTGTGGCTGAGTAGAACTCCATTATATATATATATATATCACATTTTATTAATCTACTCATGTATTGATGGGCACTTGGGTTGTTTCCACATCTTTGCAATTGTGAATTGTGCTGCAATAAACATTCGAGTATAGGTGTCTTTATTATAAAATGTATTTTTTTCCTTTGGGTAAATACCCAGTAGTGGGATTGCTGGATCAAATGGTAGTTCTACTTTTAGTTCTTTGAGGTATCTCCATACAACTTTCAATAGAGGATATACTAGTTTCAATCCCACCAACAGTGTAGGAGTGTTCTTTTCTCTCTGCATCCACCCAACATTTACTGTTTTGGGACTTTTTGATAAAGCCATTCTCACTGGAGATAACTGATATCTCATTGTTTTGGTTTGCATTCCCTGATGATTAGAGATATTGAGCATCTTTTCATATGTTTTTTGGCCATTAGTCTATCTTCTTTCTAAAAGTTTGTGTTCATGTCCTCTGCCCACTTTTTAAAAGGGTTGTTTGACTTTTTCTTGGTGATTTTTCTGAGTTCTATATAGATTCTAGTTATCAGCCCTTTATCGGATGTGTAGCATGCAAATATTTTCTCCGATTCTGTAGGTTGTCTGTTTGTTCTCGTGATGGTTTGCTTGGCTGTGCAGAAGCTTTTAAATTTGATCAGGTCCCATTTATTTATTTTTGTTGTTGCTGTGATTGCATTTGGGGTCTTCTTAAGTGCCATTTTAAATAATGTTAAACTAGAACTTATTTATACTATCTAACTGTAACTTTGTACCCATTGACCAACATCTCCCCATCCCTTCTTACTCCTACTATCCCCAGTCTCTGATAAACACTGTACTCCATAAATATGTACAATTATTATGTATAAGTTAAAAATAAAATAAAAATTACAGAATAAACAGTTAAAATAAAAAAGAAAAAGAAAACACTAAACCAATTTTTCCCTGCATCAAGATTAGAACTAATCCCTTTAATTTTCTTTCTTCTAGTATATTCTTCACCAATGTATGACTCAAAGATAATTGCCATTTCATCAGCTGAGCTAAACCTCTACCGTCTTATAACTCAAGGCTAGTTCATTGTTAAAGCGATGTTACCTTTTAAGAACTGACTAATGCTATGGATTCTCTTTCTGGAAAAAAAAATGTACTAAAATCTTAATTGTGTATTAAATATGAAAGAGTTCAAGGATTCTTCTGGAAGTTTAATAATATATCCTAGGTGGAAAAGCTCTTTTCTAACATTTAACAGTTGTGTAACACAGCATTATTCCTCTGATTCCTCACCTACCTCTAGCCATTGTTAGTTGAAACTGTTCTTTTGCTGATGCAATTAGAGTATGTAATTAATCCCTCATTCTTAATATGAATAGACAAAGATAACAAATACTTGAGAAAGCTTCCAACATGAAATAAAGAAACAAAAATAAAGTGAAACATAGATAAAAATTATGTTGTAGGAAGCAAGATCATATGGGCAAAAGACAAATCTTCAAATAAATATAGTTAATATATCCAGAGAAATAAGGAAATGTTGAACTTACACCCATTGGAGATATTTTATAAATGGAACTGGAAAATAATGCATATGAAGAAGCATATGGAGAAAAACATTGTCTTAGAAATTTAAAATATCAGCACCAAAATAAAAATTCAATAAAATCTCCCCAAAGTAAGAAAAATTATCAAAGAGGTGGAAAGTAGGAAAGAACAGGTAAGAATATCAAAGGGTCAAACCAGAAAGTGCATATGTAATTTGTAAAAGTTACACAAAAAGAACAAAGAGGAGAAAACCACTGGACAGCATTCTCCCAACAAGTGTAAGAAACAAATGACAGAGACAAATATATTAACCAGAAGTTACAGGCAAAAATGTTAATATCAATGGACCCACTGAGCTAGCAAGGAGAATACTAGAGACCACACCAAGTACCATCATCATAAAATATTATTATTTGAGGCATAAAGAGAAGAAAGATATTTTTCAGGAAGAAAAATAAAAATAATTGAAGAACAACTGCACATAGAACAGGTTACTTACAGAGGGTTATGAATTATAATGCCTTGGGAATTTTCAATAATAACGTTTGGAAACTAGAAAATAATTTTGGCATACCTTCAAAATTCTGGGCAAACAAATGATATCCAAGCCAGGATGTTATAATTATCTAAACTGGTAGTCAAATGTGAGGGTAGCATAAAGACATTTTCCCACTTGTGAAAACAATTTACCATTCATGGAAACTATCAGGAAGGTAGTGGAGGATAAAATCCTCTAAAGGAAGGCAACACACCAAGACAGAGGAAGACATGAGTTCCAGGAGCCAGGGAACAAATGATCTAACTCAGATGAAAAGAGAACCTCCAGAATGAAGGCAAAGGGATATCTCAGGATGACTGTTGTGCAAAAGACTAGTCAAGATTGAACACGGCAGGGGTCATTAATAAGAAAAACTCCATAAAGAAAATAGAAATTTTGCACTAAACTATGTAATCAATATTGCAGCAATACATTTTATAGAGTGTGGAGCATTTGGGAAGAATTATTAATAGCAATAGGCACATAAAAAAGCAGATAAAAAAATAAAATACTTTTTCAGGAAAAAAAAATTTCAAGAAACAATACATGATCATTACATATTACTTGTTAATGAAAAACCTTTATAATGTCAAAATATTATAAATATGGAGTTATCACCAGATTGTGGTATGATTATATTGGAAAAATAAAGTGAGGGATAATTGGAGAGAGGTAGGATGGTGTAAAATGTAAAATTCTCAGCTACCATAATAGGAAACCAATACACAAGTTATAAAGCTGATAAATCAAGATAAGTCACAAAAATGCATATTTTTTAGATATATGGAGGCAAATGGATGAAAACAATGCTAAGAGCTGGAAATGATTGCCTCCAAAGGGATAAGGTTTGAGGGCAGGAATAGGTGGAACAAGCAACTTCTTTTTGTATTTGTGTATGGGTTTTAGATTATTTGCTTGTTTTGAACTATGTGTATACAATACACGTATAAAATAATAAGTATCAAAAGTATCAAATAAAAAATAAGATGGAACATATGTTGTTGACACCCCACTCCATATTCTGTTGGCCCACACTGACTCCACCAGCAGCTATGGCAGATGATTCCCACACACTCTGACAACTCAAGAACTTGATTGATTCCCTTTTCTCTGCCTGAGAGCTTTATTGGCAGAAGACCATAATGCTTACTGCTACCAAGAGCAATATGTAGGTGTGTAGTCCCTACAAGTCTGGTCCCAATCCTCAAACAGTGAGTATTGTGGGTGGTTAAATGTTCCAGGTTCTTAGTCCTCTACAGAAAAAGATGATTCTGAGGACATGTTTCTCATGGTTTCTCAATAATATCCTGCATATTAATGTGCTCTGTTGGCTTTTTTCATTTCCCTCACTTTCTTACTTATGCTTCTTGGGAACACCTCACAAATAAACTACATGAATCCAAGTTTTTTCCTTGATATCTAAGTTTCAGTGAACCCAAACTAAGACATATATCCAGATGTTTCTTAATAATGCCTATTTAGATGTCTTTCTTTTATCTTTTTATTGTTACTATTGTTTATTTTAATCTTGCTATTACTGTCTTGTAGCAATTAAAGAACTCTACTTCTATAACTGACCATTAAAAAATTAAGGTCAGTAGACCCTTACATGTTATGAAAAAGATTGATGGTACATAATGAAAAATTCCAGAGCATAGTTCTGAGTTGAGCTCCAACATTATATGGTAGATGGTTTTGTTGTCTGCTCTGCTTAAAATTCAGTGCATCTCTTAGCAGTTCTTTGATCTTCCATGTTCCTGACCACATTGCTAAAGAATTATGGATCAATCCACATCCATTGTTTTTTGGAGGTCAAGAAAAGCATGTCTTCTCCTTCAAACGAGGGAACAGAAAAACCCAGAATTAGAGAAGAATGAGCACACATTGTTATTTAAAATGTCTTTGCTGAGAAAGAACACATAATTAGTAATAAGGAAACCTGCACCATATATAACAGAGGAAATAAATGCAGATCTTCCATTTGTGCAGAGTACTGGGTATTTACTGGTACATCTTGATGTTATAAAAGAATCTTTTAAAAAAAATCACCATGGTATCCAATGTAATGTTCCAAAAGGATTAATTTGGTAGGAAATTAAATGCTTTGCCTAGATACAAGATCTTTTAAAATTATATATGTGCCAAATTGTGCTAAAATAATTGGGTAGCTGAGGACATCTGCTGCAATAAATTCAAATAGTGAATATTTGATTTAAATTAATACCAAGCACCATATCAAAAAGACTATTTCTATTTCTCCTGCTTAACATAAAGAAGAGCCTGAAAATAGTTCATTTTAAATATTTAAAAAATTATCTGGAATAAAAACTGTAGTCTAATCTGAAGTATTATCATAAAATGCTATTTATGAAGTAAAGCCAAAATTTATATTAAAAGCACATCTAAGGGCTTTGTGGTCAATTCCTAGATTGAGTTATACCATCTTATTGCTGATGAGGTCTACATTTTAGGATCTGGTCTTACTTTATTCAGTTATTTGGGAATTAACTATTTGGATTGCTTCTTGTTTGCTTGCTCTAGAATTCAAGAAATCCAACAGATAGATGAGAATACCTCACTGTCCATACCGGGTTAAATATATATATATATATATATATATATATATATATATATATATGCACAGCAGTCATTAGTGCCTGTGCTGCATAAGATAGTCTGTTTGCTTTGCAGAATTTTGTTGGTTAAATTCAGAAAGGGAATTAGTTAAAACACTGTTTATCATAATGTACAAAGATCAGAGGCTTTTGGGAACTAGTGTTCAATGAACTTTTTAGACTAGTTTAACTGAGGGAGGCTTATAATCTCATTATCTAATCCAGCTACCATAATCTTGTGATATCATAAAGTTTGTAAAATGCCAATACTTATGACTTTTCAAGGAATATTTATAACTCCAGTTTTCTTGAGGAACTACTAATAGTTTTTTCCCCTTTTGCCTTCTATGGAGTTTTATTTGCTAGAGTGTTTAAGAAAAAAAATGTGTATAACTTAATATTAAAGAGAAATTCCTGTTCTGAAGTTTATTTTACTTATTAACTGTGTTACCTAGGTCAAGATAGTTGGCGTATGTGAGCTTTAAATGTTTCTTCTATTGAGAGGTAAAAATAATACTTATTTTTTATGATTGCTTGAAGAATTAAATGAAATGATTTGAGAACAACCACTGATATTCAACATATGTTAGTTTCTACCCCTTACCAACATCTAATCCAGTGCTATACAACCATAACCACATCCGCAAAAGTGTAGACAATAGCCAATGAGGCTTAGATTTAGTAAACAGCATTTTGAGCAGATTTAGGCAGTATTTTGTAGCTGATTGGATAAGAAGATAAGGGAGAAAATGGAATTGGACATGGCTAATGTACAGCTATGATAACAGTATGAATAAGGATACCCTTACTGGGATTGGGGAATGTAAAAGTGAAATATGTTTAGGTATTATTCTTTAATATCTCAAAATAATTACTACATACTGAATGTTTATGATGAACCAAGTATTATTTAAAGAGTCTTATGTTTTACCTTATTTTGTACTCATGAAAACCCTATGAAGTACATAAAATTATTTCCCTCATTTTACAGAGGTTGTATTGATTTGTGGTAACTGCAGACAAGTTTAGGAGCATGCTCAGAAGAGTTCGTAATCAGGGGAGCCAGAACTTGAACCAGGCAAACAGATTTCAAATTCATGTATTTAATCACTCCTTAAATTAAGTATTAAATAGATTCTCAGAAGGCACCAGTCACTATGGGGTTATAATGAGAGAGATAGGAAAAATAGAGATCCTATCACATTTTATGATTTTGTAATTCTGGAATGATTTTCAAGAACCAAAAAACACTTCAAATGGCCAACTGCATGAAGTGGTCAACTTGGAATAGTACAGAAAAGACATCTTCTGAATTGGCTGTGACGTGATAACTTCTAGAGAAATTTTATTTTAAAGGTGCACATAGACAATTGATTTTGGTGTTCTTACAAGTAACTTGACATGAGGACAAAGGGATAGTAAATATCAAGTATTCTCTTACATTTAATTCAGTTTTGAAATAGAAGAAAATGAACTAGATGATATCTAGGCAGGTGGCTTTATATTTTCTTAAAATTACTTAATTGAAAAAATTTTATTGACAATTTACTGTTTTCAAAGCACTATTCTGAGCACTAGGGGTATATCAGTGAACACAATAGAAGGATGGTAGATATGTTGCTTGTAAGCTAACAGAAGAGGCCAATGGAAGATAAATAAATAAAGGATTCTCTTTTAGACAGTAAAACTGACCTGTCTCTGGTGGTGTCACTTTTTTCTATTACTGAACAGAAAATCAACTATAAAACAGTTTTGTTTTTCTAAGACCATAAACTACAACTCTCCAAATACTGGAAGAATATTTCCTCAATATTCTGAGCTGTTCACAATGCAATCCCTACAGATATAATACACTTTGAAATTTAATCTTCAGTATGAATATTTCTCCCCCAATTTTTACATCTATACAATGACCAAAAGTTCTGAATTGTACTATTTGCCAATTTCCATAATGTAAAATTTCCAACCATATCCAATTTCATGCTGCCAAGGACAATGAATACAGAATTGGGAAAAAGATGCACAGTAAACTTTTGTGGAAAAGAACTTGGAGATACCTCAAAGAGCTAAAAATAGAAATACCATTCAACCCAGCTATAGCATTATTAGGCATCTACCCAAAAGAGCATAAGACATTCTATGATAAAGACATCTGTACCCGAATGTTTATGGCAGCACGATTCACTATTACAAGGACATGGAAATAACCCAAGTGCCCGTCAATTCATGACTGAATTATTAAAATTTGACATATGTTCACAATGAAATATTACTCAATTCTAAGAGACGACAGTGAGCTAGTACCGCTTATATTATCCTGGATTGAGCTTAAGACCATTATCCAAAGTGAGGTGACATAAGATCAAGAAAATGGGCTCCACATGTACTCGCTATCAAATTGGTACTGACTGATTAACACTATGGTGCTCAAATGGTGGTGGTGTTCACCAGGGATTCGGGGTTTGAGGGGGTAGACCCGCATCTGAGGGATGTGGTGAGCATTGTGGAGGGGAAGGGCATATCTCTAACCCTTGCAGGCAAAGATATAAAATGTAACCAAAATGTCAAAAAAAAGCATTTATCTAGTGTCAGGCAGGTGGGAGGGGGGAGGAGAGATGGGTGTATACTTATATAATGAGTGTGATGCACACCACCTGGGGGATAGACATGCTTGAAGCTCTGACTTGGGGGTAGGGGTGGCAGGGGCAATATATGTAACCTTAACAACATCGGTATCCCCATAATATGATGAAATAAAAAAAATTAACAAAACAAAAAGATGCACAGTAGTATATCATTATATAGTAACTCTATCATATTAATAAAATAGATATAAAAAACCTCAATAGCATGACTAAAAGTATAATAAAATACAATAGAAGTATGAGTTTTGAGTAATTATTACCTTTCTTTTAATACAACTTAATAAATTTATATTTAGATAACTTATATTTTAATGTTGAATATGCTTAATAACCAGCTTGTTATATTCCTGATAATTTAACAATCAGCTCTCAAGAACTGTTGAATGTTAGTTCCAGCATACCACTGTATGACATATTCTAGGCAGACGAAAGTGGAGAGGTTAGGGCAAGGCAACTTTGATTTAAATCCCTCCACAACCGCCCAGAATTGGGGAAGGATAGTTTCTCAGATTTTATAAAAAATAGAGAACAGATGGATGCTATATAAGCAAAAATCCAACATAGGTCCAAGCCTACTAAAAGCCCAGTTCTACATTTTTTTTTTTTTTTTTTTTTTTTTGAGACACAGTCTTACTTTGTTGCCCAGGCTAGAGTGAGTGCCATGGCGTCAGTCTAGCTCACAGCAACCTCAAACTCCTGGGCTGGAGCAATCCTCCTGCCTCAGCCTCCCAAGTAGCTGGGACTACAGGCATGTGCCACCATGCCCAGATAATTTTTTTTATATATATTAGTTGGCCAATGAATTTCTTTCTATTTATAGTAGAGACGGGGTCTCGCTCTTGCTCAGGTTGGTTTCGAACTCCTAAGCTCAAACGATCCGCCCGCTTCGGCTTCCCAGAGTGCTAGGATTACACTCGTGAGCAACCGTGCCCAGCCTACTTATTTTTTTTCTTTCATCCCTTCCTATAGTAAAATAGCTACTCACATCTCATACTTCTCATGTCCCTTGCTCTGATAAATTATTCTCCATAGTAGTTATATCACCTAGCACATTATTTATGTTTCTTTAATTGTGATCTAAAAAATAAAAAAAATACAACTCTCTCTTATGAGTTGTTGCTCTTATGATCAGAGATGACTGCCTGTCATGAGAAACTGGGTATTAACTCTATGATCCTATGCAATTCATCAAGATTTTCACATTACTATAAGGGTAGTATTCAATAAATCTCTTAAAATATGTGTATTAAACATGTATGTTATTTGCTTTGTAATATTCAGCTTAGTCTTTCACATAATTGCTTTTATGATTTTTTAGAACTTGATATGATTTCTCAAATAGTTTACTGTTAATTTAGTACCACCAGAAAAAACCCAGAAGTATACAATAAATTAGTAAGCAAGAACACTGATATTTTCAAAGTCAAGCATTGCCAGGGTTAATAAAATCTCTAATATTGGCCATAATGGAGTTAGAGGCGAAAAATACAAACCTTTGGATAGAAGAAAAGTATCCTGCTGCTATCTAAATGGTATAGTTGTAGTGAAAATTTTCAATAGATATTTTAAAGGCAGAGACCTCAAGATGTGTACTTAGAAACTTAAGCTAAGAAAAGGTGATGGAGCACAACAAAAAAAGGTTGCAGAATATGTGGGCCTTCCCATTATTTTAGACTAAACTCTGAGAAGAAAATGGTCTAGAAGCATATAGAAGCCCATGTGTTTAAGTGATTAAATTTGAAGAAGGTCTAGTCAGTAAGAACACCACTAAGAATAATGCAATTAGAACAACTTCATTTTTTCTTCATATCGATAAGTACATTCATTATCAGACCAATGGACCAGAGAAATATGCTTTACTTGGCAAATTCATTCATCTTGCTTATAATGCACAATGTGTTCTATTTTTGCATAACTCCAACATTCCATGGTCACTTGCTTCACTGAGTATTATGCCATTTCTTTAAAAAAAAAAACATGCTTTTTGCTATATATTCATTTAAATCTACCTAATTTTATTCTATCTTTTATAATAGGAAGCTTATAATCTGCCAGAGTAGAAATAGTTGTGGTTATTAGTCCAGAGGCTATAATTGAATTTCTTTAAAAATTCTATAAGGTACATCCCTAAAAACTGTGAACAACATCATATAGTGCCATCAGTTATGGAGGATCCCAGGACTCCAGAAGGAAAAAGAAAAAGGATTAAAGAATTTTGGTAATTGCCTTTTAGTCTTCCCTTAAATTTTCCCAATTCTTCCTCCTTCCCATACCCTTGGTTTTCCTTTCTATGTTATTTTTGAGGAAGCAATCAATTTGACTATGAAAGAATTTCTTCATTTGTTTGTTAAAATGAATAAACAAAATGACACCAAAACAAAAAGTAAAACATACCTTAGTGAAAAAAATGTAGTAAAGAATAAAAGAAAAATAGACTCTAATATTGGCCAACAGAGATAATTTGTGATCACAAACCATAAACAACCTGACAGCAATCATATTTCAAACCTTGATCAACTATAATGCAATTCTTTGGCATTGTTCATGTGCCAAGAATCAAATAATTTTAATTATTAATCCTCTTCATATCTAATTGTACAAAATTATTTGTTGCTTTTATATAACAAAAAATTCATCATCTAGTTTGATTGCAGAAATGACAAACATAGTGATTTTTTTTAAACTTTCACCCAAGATATATAAACACATACGCATTTATTCATTCAAAATTAGGTCAGAAAAATTTCTAAATCCATTGTTCAAACCTTTCTTCTAAAACTGGCAGTAAAATCTCTTGAGGCTATACTAACAAGTGATTATTGAAAGTAAGACTAAGTTTCATATATGCTTATAGTTCAAGACAACTTACATGGAAATATTTATGTTTTACATGCTCTATTTATGTCTATAAAAGCATTAAGAAATAACAAAACTATGTTTTTAGCTTTTTGTTAGTCTTTTTTTTTTTTTTTTTTTTTTGAGACAGAGTCTCACTTTGTTGTCCAGGCTAGAGTGAGTGCCATGGCGTCAGCCTAGCTCACAGCAACCTCAAACTCCTGGGCTCAAGCGATCCTTCTGCCTCAGCCTCCCGAGTAGCTGGGACTACAGGCATGCGCCACCATGCCCGGCTAATTTTTATATATATATCAGTTGGCCAATTAATTTCTTTCTATTTATAGTAGAGACGGGGTCTCGCTCTTGCTCAGGCTGGTTTTGAACTCCTGACCTTGAGCAATCCGCCCGCCTCGGCCTCCCAGAGAACTAGGATTACAGGCGTGAGCCACCGCGCCTGGCCTACTTTTTTGTTAGTCTTTTATATATCAGTTCTATATAGTTCTTTGGCTTAAACAACAGAAATTTATTTTCTTACACTGTTGGAGGATAGAAGTCCAAGCTCAAGATAAAATGTGGTATATGTATACCATGTAGTTCTAGTCAGCTTCAGACTAGACTAGTGGTGATCTAGCACCTCTTGTATTATCACCAGAGACTAGTGGTGATCTAGCACCTCTTGTATTATCCTGGATGGAGCTGGAACCCATTCTACTAAGTGAAGTATCCCAAGAATGGAAAAACAAGCACCACATGTATTCATCATGAAATTGATATTAACTGATCAACACCTAAGTGCACATAAAGTAGTAAAATTCCTCGGGTGTCAGGCAGGTGGGAGGGGCAGGAGGGGATGAGTATATTCACACCTAATGGGTATGGTGTGCACTGTCTCGGGGATGAGTACTCTTAAAGCTCTGACTCGGGTGGGAAAAAGGCAATATATCAGTCCAATATAAACAACACTCTAGCTAACATCCAGTCTCAGATGGCGCAGAGAAAGGAGTACCATTAAACATAGACTATGGTCTAACATGACTAACAGCCTATAGTCTTCCTATAATTGGCATAAAAAACAGCATTAGAATAATTTTTCCTCACCTTCATAACAACTAGCTATCCTTTCTTCTAGTTGCTAGCTGTTTTCTAGGTCAAACTGGATAAAACACATTTATGCTGCAGCAACCCTATCATTTTATTTTATTTTTCCTGTTGCTATAAATTATAAAAATACTAGACAGAATAAAATCCTAAAGTCAAATCATTTTTGAATACCAGTATCAATGTTCTGTGATTTCTCAAAGGTGAATATTAGGGAAAGAGCAAACCCATATGGAACCCTTCTTATCTTGGGGCAGGAGTTGAATATGTGGAAAAGTTAATGTTTATGAGCAGAGACTCTCATTCCAGAAAGTCTAGTTTCTAAGGCATAAATCCACCCAGTGATAAAGTACCTACTCATTCGCTGCTTTTACTTGTCCTGCCCTCATACAACTAAAGACTATTTTAGAAGAATCTCTAGTCATAGGGAACTACAATGCCAAAAGGCCGGCCCACTAGAGAATGAAGGCTTCAACCAATGTGGCACTCTCCCCATCCTATCTGTGCTTCCTCTCCTTTGAGAATATCGTTTTCCTTATTCTAATAAAGACAATGCAGATTTGTGCTGAATAAGTAAAAATTAATTTACTTCATTGTCTTTAATTTCCTTAGATGGAATTCAGACTGATTACATGAAAGTTTGTGCAATTATTTCTAAGTCTGTTTTACATGATCTTTCCAAGATAATGAAAAAAATGTAAGTCAAAGATGAAAAAAAGACCAATCAATCTTAAATATTTAACAAAAAGTACTGGATAGAAAAATAGATGTACATTATTATAATGGACACATTAATATGATATATATGAATATTAAATGGAAAAACATTAAAAATGTTAGCAGTGAGTTTTTCTGAATTGTGGCATTATATGTGTTTTATGTTCTTAAAATTACTTTCTAAGTTTTTAAACAATTGGTATATTTTTATATATTCTGGAAAACTTATACACTTACAAAAACAGGAAGTCTACTGCATCTCAAAGGAGGATCATTTTAAATAGTGTATATGGGAATGTTTCTATTATAAGAGGCCCTGTGATTTCACACTTTCAATGTGTAGAAAACATATTTTATAGTGTTTACTGATAGGAGGTATTTAAGTTTATACAAAGATAAAGAGGCCACCTCTGCTGTTTTAATTCCCATCTTCATTTCCACATTAGATGCATACATAGGCACTCTGACAATCAGTCAGTCCCTTATCTACGATTACTTTAACAGTATCCCCCAAGGCTTATCATGTCATTTTGTTTGACCTTCAGTTAACTAACTCATGCTGATTTCTTTAGTGGTCCCCTAAGACAGGTTTCCCTTACTTATATAGAGTCTAATGGAGACACTCGTGTAGGTTTTCTTTTTTTACTATTTCTCAAAAATCCCATTAACAGAGTCTCTATTGTAATACTCATCTAATTATAACATGCTCCTTGCTGAGCTCAGAGGGCAAGCATTCTAATAAAACTGTGGTCCCATACCGAGAAGTGGAAAGAAATAACTGTCATTCTTACTTCAGTAGTAAATTTTAATAAATTAGAGTCTGCAGAATTTTAAATTCACTTGGCAAAGGTAAAGTGAAAGGGTGAGTCTACTACTGATTTGGACATGAACTAGGGATACAAATATCCTGCTTAGATGTTAACTGGATTGTTTGTTTTTTTTTAAAAAAAACCACTTTATTAAGATGTGATTGACATACAAAAATCTGTGCATATTTAATGTATGTATCTCAATAAGTTGGCTATATGTATACACATGAAACCATCACCATCATTAAGGCAATAACTATATCTATCACTTCCCAAAGTTTCCTCCTGCTCCCATTATTATTATTATCATTATTATTTAAGTATGGTAAGAACACTTAACATAAGATTTACTCTTTTGGCGTTTTAAGTATTCAATACAGTATTGCTATCTATAGGAAGTACGCTGTATAGTCAATCTCTAGAATTTCTGTACCTTGCATAACTGAAACTTTGTACCCTTTAGCCACCACCTTCCTATTTCCCCATTTATTAGGCCCTGGCAACCACCATTGTTCTCTCTGTTTCTATGACTTTGACCATTTTAGATTCCACATATAGGTGAGATGATGTGGGATTTGTCTTTCTGTGTTTAGTTTATTTCATTTAGCACAGTGTCCTTCAAGTCCTCCCATGTTGTCACAAATGGAAGGATTTCCTTCTTTTTTTAAGGCTGAATGATATACCATCATATGTATATACCACATATTCTTTATCCATTCATTTTTCCATGGAAATTTAGGTTGTTTCCCTTCCCCATCCTGGCTATTGTGAATAATGCTGAAATAAACATGGGAGTGCAGATATCTCTTCAAGATCCTGATTTCAATTCCTTTGTATATATACCCAGAAGTAGGATTGCAGCATCACATGGTAGTTCTGTTTTTAATTTTATGAAGAACATCTATACTGTTTTCAAATAATGGCTGGACCAACTTGAATTCCCACCAACAGTGTACCAGGAGTCACTGTTCTCCACAACATCACCAACACTAATTATCTTTCATTATTTTAATAATAGCCATTCTAACAGGTGCGAGGTGATACCTCATTGTGGTTTTGATTTGCATTTCCATGATGATTAGAGATGCTGAGCATTTAAAATTTTAAATATGTTTGTTTAAGTCTTTGTAATTCATTTTGAGTTGTTTCTTGTGTATTGTGTAATATGTGTCCAATTTCATTCTTTTGCATGTAGATAGTTTTACCAACATCATTTATTGAAAAGACTATCCTTTCCCACAGTGTATTCTTGGTATCCTTCTTGAAAATTAATTATAAGCGTGAGTTTATTTCTGGACTCTCTATTTTGTTCCATTGGTCTATCTATCTGTTTTTATGTCTATACCAAACTGTAGTTATTATTATAGCTTTGTAATATAATTTGAAATCAGTAAGTGTGTGCATCCAGTTTTGTTCTTCTTGCTCGAGATTGCTTTGGTTATTGGCTGTTTATTGTGTTTCCATATGAATTTTAGGATTGTATCTTCTATTTCTATTCATACACCTTGGCCACCTGGCTAAATGTTGTTTTCAAAAGAAATCCTGGGATTCTCTGCTTCTGTGGCTCTACTCATTTAATTCTCTTTTCCTTGAAAGAATTTTTCTTCTATCACTGTTTGTCCAAATTCTATTTTTTCAAAGTCTAGAAAAATATTGCTATAATTTTTTATTTTCCATAGCCAAAAAGGGGCTTCCTATCTCTCTCCTCTGAACATAATAGAACCTTGTTTGCACTTTGTTAAGTATAAAGATCATTTTCCATTTTGCATGTATTTGTTTCTGTGTGCATCTGTGTCAAAATCTAAAAAAATTTTCATCTGATTGAACAATAAGACTACATTTTTCAGCCTCCTTTGAGGTTAGTTTTGGAGCAAGTGATTGAGTTTGAGCTCATAATATGTGGATAGGCTTGTTCATGAAATATCTTACATTGATCTTTCTCTCTCTTTTTGCTCATTGGACTACTGAATACAGAGAATCCAGTGAAGAATCTCAAGAGTCCCTTTACAGATGGGGAACCATAGGATGCAAGGACTAAAATCCCTGGGTCACCATGTAGAGCACTTCTTGCCAACAACTTATTTCAACAGTGAAGTAAGTGAGAAAACTTCATTATATTATTATAGATTTTTAGATTATTGTTGTTACAGCAGCTGGAACTAATGACCTTGATTAATTGTGTATGTTCCCCTTACAGGATGATTTCAACTATGGTTATTATATTGAAGTCTTCTAGAACCATGTTTCTAGCTTTGATGTTTTCCCTGAGCACTAGATTTACATTTCTTACTGTCTGCTGTACATTTCACCATGGGTGTTCCAAAGGCCTGTCAAACACAGCATTTATCAAATAGAAACTAAGGTTATCAACTTTACTAGCTTCTTAGGGCTACTATAACAAACCACCACAAATTGGGTGTTGTAGAATAATGGAAATTTATTATCTCACAGTTCTAGAAGCTGCAACTTGAAATAAAGGTGTTAGCAGAGCCATTCTCCCTTTGAAACCTGTAGAAGGAATATTTCCTTTTCTATTCCTAGTTTCTAGTAGTGACTATCAATCCTTGGCATTCCTTGACATGTAGCTGCATCACTCTAATCTCTGCCTTTGCTATCACATGGCATTCTCCCTGTGTCTCTGTCTTCACATGGTGTTTACTCTTCTTGTAGGGACAACAGTCATAGTGGATTGACGCACCCTAATGACTTCATCTTAATTTGATTACTTCTGCAAAGACCCTATTTCCAAGAAAGGTCACATTTATATGTGCCGAGGATTAGGACTTCAACATAGCTTTTCGGGGATCACAATTCAACCTATAACATCAACTCACAATCCATCTTAACAGAATCACTATCATCTTGTCACTCAGTACTGGAACTTGAAAGTCATTCTATAATTAGAGCTTCCTCTTATACTTTGGTATGTCAAGTCAACACAATGCAAGATTTCTCCCTTCAACTTCCCCTCCTATAAGTTCTATCACTGGTACAGACTAAGTCACAGTATTTTTCTGGAGACAAATTCCAGTCTCTTGCATTTTCCCTGGAAATATTTTTAAAACCAAATCAAACATGTAACAATTCTGCTTGAAAGCTTTTATTGCCTGCAATTATTCTTCTTCCTCCTACCAGTAGTCACCTGAAACTTGCACAATGTCCTTTTACCCTTGTTGTGCTTTAGGTTTCTTTGTTTGTCTTGTTTTTTCCTCACTTGGAGTGCCTGTGGTAGAGATGACTTTTGGGTAACTCAGGTGAAAAGTGGACAGTAGTTAAAGGGATGAAGCACTAGTTTGTCCAGGGAGATTATAGATTAAAGGTAACAATAGTGTGTGTATAAATCTTCACTATTTGCAAATAACTGTTATGTGCACTGTCTCCTTTGAGATTCACAGCCATCTTATGAGATAGGCTAATAGTATCTCAAATTTGTTATTAAGAAATTGATATTGAGAAATCTAACTGGCTAGTTCCAGAAAGCCCAGCTATTTATTAGCACAAATAGATATTACACCCAAATGATTTTACTATATGTTCCATACCTTTTGACCACAGCAAGCTGCCTAAGAGGACAAAGAATATAAATTTCAGGATCAGTTGATTTTAAGTGCTATCTTAAGAAAATAGGACATTGAAGGGGATTGGCCGAGAGGAGTGTGACATTTAGGAATGTAATCAGTGGAGAATAATGGGCAAAGCAAGGGAGGAAAATGATTCAAGCAGGAAAAGGTGATAAGCAGTAGTATATTGCAGAGGTATCATAAGAATTTTTCCTCAGTAGAATTGTCACAATAAAAGCTGGGCAAAAACAATCAATTAATGAAATATTGATAGCAAAGTTTGAGATAAATTGACTATGGTGTCAAACTCTGTATTGGCATCAGGGTCTAAATTATGGCTTTGAAAAAAGTAGATGAGCAAACACAAAAAATGTATAGAGATACTGTGTAATAAATACAGTGGGTTGTCAGCATGATTAAGGTGTGCAAAAATTAATTATTAATGTCATAGTGTTTATAACAAAACAAATGACATTAATAATGAAAAGTTAGATCAAACTACAGTTAAGGTTCCATTAGTCTGAGTTCCGGATCTACCACTGAGTGATATTGGCTAACTTAGCTTACCTTTCTAGCTGTTCTGTTCAATTTTAATAAGAAACCTCTAAATAACAAAATATTGGGATTTACACAATGATATTTAGATTTTATAGCTACACAAATACAATTAAAGCAAACATATTTGTTACTTAAAATTTTTCTGGAAGAGATTTCATCCTGGAGCCACATGAAACATAAAATCTTACTTGTTGGTGTTCTTATTGTTAATATTGGTGTTAATTGTTAATATTGACAATTTAATTCTAAAACTGTGGATTAAATGAATAGAAGTCAATAAATTTTGTTTTTCTATTTAGGTTTATCTTTAAGTTGCACTCTAAGTTTTTATTCTACTTTCATAATAAAACACTGTGGCCCCAAGGAAAAGTTTCTAATTTTTTGTGTGATAGTCAATGTGTTAATATTGATAATATAAATTTGCAAAATGAAATAGACTTTTCAGTTCAGAGATTGACTGCAATATTGTATAGAATATGTTCTTTTGAATTCCAGTTCAGGAATGATTTCTGTTTATTTGTGCAAACCCCTAAAGTGAAACATGAGGATGTCATAGGCAGTCTCAGGGTCTAGCAAAGGAAATAGGCAAATATGTAAGTTCCACTGGGGAACCTGTTCAGTTACAGCTATCATTGATTATTAACCCTAGCCTCATTTCCACTCAGTGGGCTTTTTCCTCTAACATATTTTCAGTTAATGTGCCTACTCTTCAGTTTGGCACATACTATGGCAGTTATCACATACTATTCTCTCACTGCTTAACTTATTATCTAGGTTCTTCATAGAGGGTTTATTCAAGTGGGCTAACTGATTTTTCCACCGTAAGGGTGTTTATGCTCTACTCCATTCCTAAAAATTAAACCTCTGTATCTTGATCATGATAAAACATAAATAATCATAAAATTATAAGCTCCAAATGAGCTCTTCCTTTTCCTTTTTCCAAGTGAAAGAAGACTTTCCCTGAGCCAAGATGCCTGTAGTTAGAGGAGGGGTGACATGGGCACGCTTGGTTACAGCTAATGGTGTTTCACTGGGTCACATGCACCCCAAGTCCACTGGCTCCGATCTAGCACAGCTGCAGGAATTGCCCAAGGACTGCAGCCTTTGTGGTCCAGCTGCCTTATCAATTTAGTTCAAGCCCCAGGCTGCTTTTTTTCTGCCAGGTGGTCAGGCTAGCTGGAACTTGGGTTTTAGGGCACTAGCAGAATTCTACCCTGTGCTATGTTCCCTTGTACTAGTGTAACCCTGAGTTTCAATGCGAATTTCCATAATCACTTCACTCTCCCTCCCCTGGGCACACAGATTCTCTCTCCACTCATCATGTTGGCTCAGTACTGCTTGGGGGTAGGGAAAGGGTGATGTAGGCAATGCAAGATTGTGCTGCACTCTTCAGTGCTTTTTTTCCTTGATCTAATGTTAAAGCCAGGTGATATGATCGCTCACTTGATTTTTGGTTCTTCTGAAGGTGCTTGCTTGTGTGGATAGTTGTTGAATTTGGTGTTCATGCGGAGGGACAACTGTTGCAGGTTTCTATTTGGCCAACTTGCTCTGCTTTACTCTATCCTTTGATTTTTCTTGAAATATATCTCTTTATTGAAGTTATACCACTGGTCTAAAATCTATGAGAGAGAATTACTGTTAGCAAGTCATATTATGAACAATCTATTTTTAGTTCTACTCTGACAATCTTGTTTCAGTAATACAAAAATGCTGTGATAGGGCTGCTATGATACAGCTGTCAGCCTCCTAAAACATCAAATCATGCTGAATTCTTAATAGAAAGAAAATATGGAAACCTTGAAATAATAGTGTGGTTAAGGGTGTAGGCTCTGAAGTGACCTACATGTGAGCATGGCTTCTACCTCTGCTATTTACTAGATATGAATCTTGAAAGTATTATTTAAACTAAATATCAGTTTTATCATCTATAACTTGGAAATGATTTCAAACAAATAGGGTTGTTGTAATAATACAATATTACAGGCCGGGCACAGTGGCTCACGCCTGTAATCCTAGCACTCTGGGAGGCCAAGGCGGGCGGATTGCTCGAGATCAGGAGTTCGAAACCAGCCTGAGCAAGAGCGAGACCCCGTCTCTACTATAAATTGAAAGAAATTAATTGGCCAACTAATATATATAGAAAAAATTAGCCGGGCATGGTGGCGCATGCCTGTAGTCCCAGCTACTCAGGAGGCTGAGGCAGGAAGATCGCTTGAGGCCAGGAGTTTGAGGTTGCTGTGAGCTAGGCTGACTCCACGGCACTCACTCTAGTCTGGGCAACAAAGCGAGACTCTGCCTCAAAAAAAAAAAAAAAATACAATATTGCCATGGAAACTGACACTCAAGAAATGATATATTTTATCTATGATTTCTAATATTATTTTAATATTCTTTCTTAGTTAATGTATATGATTAAACATTAAAGAGTCACACAAGGATTATTTATTTATTTATTTATTTTTGAGACAGGGTCTCACTCTGTCACCCTGGCTAGAGTGCAGTGGCATCATCCTAGCTCACAGCAACCTCAGACTCCCAGGCTCAAGTGATCCTTCTGCCTCAGCCTCCCGAGCAGCTGAGAGTACAGGTATGCACCGCCATGCCCTGCTAATTTTTTTTCTATTTTTTGTAAAGATGAGGTATCGCTCTTGCTCAGGCAGGTCTAGAACTCTTGATCTCAAGTGATCCTCCCACCTTGACCGCACAAAATGCTACAGGTGTAAGCCACCTTGCCTGGCCTTTATTCTTTCTAAATGTGTTTAATTTTGTTTCTATGGAAGTAAAAATATTTTAAAAATTGCCGGTTAAAAAGTAACTTCACTTTGTGTATTTTGCATTAAGTTATTTTAAGCTTTTCTTGGATGGAAAAAATAGTTTGTAGATCCTGTAGAAATTTGCAATAAGTGAATTGAATAAAAAAATCCTAAATTGTCACCCCATCTCTAATGTAGAATTGATTGTCAGAATTTTGTATTTGGCTCTTTAGAGGTGATTATGTCATTTACTTTTGCATTCTAATAAACAACCCCAAAGTTTATAAATTTAAAATGGTAATCCTTTATTTGCTCAGCTGGGCAATTCTTCTGGATTTATCTGGGATTATTTAGGAATCTGAAATCAGCTGGCAGTCACATCAAAGCTTCACTACTGCAGGCTTTGGCTGGCTGTCCACTTTGGTGAAGGGGTGACTGGACTGTCTCACCCAGGAGGTTAGTCTGGGCTTGATCACAGAACTGCAGAGCTAAGTTCAAAAAAACTGGCAAAAGAGTACAAAATATCTTAAAGCCTAGGATCTGAAGTGGTAAGATATTATTATTTCAGCATTCTGTTGCCCAAAGCAATTCATAAGGTCAGCACAGATTCATGGAGTACGAATGGAAGAAGCCACAAATTCACATTGCAAGGGGAGTGAATACAGGGAAGGGAATGATTGTAGCAAATTTGTTAGCATTTTACCTCAGCTATTTTTCTCCAGAGTTGGGAAAACAATCTCTAGTTGCTTAAATTTACTTAATACTGGAACCAGAATGGTTGCTTAATGGTTTGCCATTGGAAATAAAACTGCTAAATAGGCTAGTTCCTTTTAATGATTACTTCTCTTTGAAAAAAGTCAGAAGGCAAAACATTCTTAAGAAAAATAATTAAAAGAAATGCAAAGCCACACACAAACCAAAACAGAAAACACACAGAAATGCAATGCACAGACACAAACAGCACACACACACAAACACAGAGTAAGTGAAATCAGAGCAAGCAAGAGAGAAGAGCCTATTTGTGCTGCTCATTTATTTATCTCTTTCCTCCTGAGAACTCTTTTTGCCCAGGTTGTACTTCAAGTTTTCCTTTTCATTATTTCCCACTGTTTAATATAAATAAAATATACATGCCCCATAATTTATGTCCCATAATTTCCTGAAATAAAAAATATATATACATGCCCACTAATATAAATATTTCAGCTAGAAACCTCAGGAAAGACCAAACTCTCTAAAACCCTCTTTGTTTCTATGTACACTATTGATTAAAGATGTTGTTACCTTCTTCATATCTTACTATTTTATTTTCATTAATTTTATCAATTTCTTTCAAGGTGTGGTCTGGCAGCATCTGCATTACCTGGGAACTTAGAAACGCAAATTCTTAAGGCCCATCCACCCTGATCTACTGACTCAGAAACTCTGAGGGGGAAGGGACAGCAATCTGTTTGAACAAACTCTTCATTTTAAAGTTTGAGAACCGCTGAATTAAAGGAACACTACTGTTTTGGCATAATAGCCTAACACTATATTGAGATGAAAACACATAAGTTCTTGTATTGAGTGATAATATACACTTACTTTCAGACTCCCTACCTAGAAGAAAAGTTTGATGACTGTACTGAAAGATTTTGTAAAATTTGTCAAGCAAACTATAGATAAAATAATGTTTAGTATGTTTTAAAAACTGGAAAGAGAATAAAGTGTGTTTTTTAGAGTAAAAGTAGGGAATATTTCAGCATTATATTTCATACAAGTAGCCATCAAAATACAAAATTTATCTAGTCAGTGGCTTGCACTATATAGCTGTTAATGAAGTTTGACATCCTATTGATCATTAAATTATATGTTAAATAATTATTAGAAGTATAATATGGCGCGGTGAGGTGGCTCATGCCTATAACCCTAGCACTCTGGGAGGCCTAGGAGGGAGGATCGCTCAAGGTCAGGAGTTTGAAACCAGCCTGAGCAAGAGCGAGACCCCATCTCTACTAAAAATAGAAACAAACTAATTGGCCAACTAAAAATATACAGAAAAATTTAGCCGGGCATGGTGGCACATGCCTGTAGTCCCAGCTACTCAGGAGGCTGAAACAGAAGGATTTCTTGAGCCCAGGAGTTGAGGTTGCTGTGAGCTAGCCTGACGCCACGGCACTCTAGCGTGGGCAACAGAGTGAGACTCTGTCTCAAAAAAGAAAGTACAATATGATACTGTGTTCAGAAATATAATGATTAACATCTCAAACAACAGTTTAGTTTGTATTCACTCGCATAGGACTTATTTATAGAGCTTTGTAAAAAGCCCCAGTAAGTGAAATTGATCTCTTCACATTTTAATTATTTGGTCTCAGGGCATATAATTTGTGGCATTGTTATTACTTCAGGTAAAAATAAAATAAAATGTTTAAATCTACCAGTCAAATAGATGACAAGAGATAACCTGTCCCAAGTGCTTTGATTTCCTATTTATAGACAGAAAATAATAGTTCATTAACACCTGAAAATTTTTAAAAATAACTGAGAATAAGGGTTGCAAAAATCTCAAAAGATTCAGATGACATCTCTGAGGTGCTGATTAAACCTGAGTGAAACTTTTTCCCAAGAGTTAATGCTCTAATATAGGAAGCACTAACATAATTTGTAATTTTCAGAACTTTTTATATATTAGCCCTAAAGCATGTCATTTATTTATTTATTTTTCTCTTTCTCTAGGCAATAAAAAAGTCTTAAATTGGACTTTTTAATTTAAAAAAGCAGGAGTGGGTGTTTAAGTCAAGGTAGAATTTGAAGAGCAGAGCAATTGTTTAGCAGGAGCATGTAAGAGTATTGCTATGGAGACAAGTCTTGATGAAGGCAAAATTATTTTCCAAGTCATGACTCTCAGGAACTATCACATAAATAAATTAGCTGAATTTTAAAAATTAATCACAAGTAAGAGAAGCAGCCAAAAGAAGCATGACAGGGATATATGCTAATCTATGCACCATGATTTTTTTCTATAAGTGGAAATTGAAATGAATTGTAAAAGCCAATGAAGCAGCAGGAAGATGGTTGACTATAAATCCCAGCCAATGTCCTAGATATGTCATTTTCCATGAAAGGCATGCTTTCTGATGTTGCATTTTCCATTAGCAAATAGGGCAGCAGAACACCAATGTATGTGCTTTCCTGACTCATTTGCATGTCACCATTTATAACTTTCCACTGCCCTGTGGCATTGTGGCAACTGCCTCCCAAATAAGGAATATGCAACAGTAATAATTTTTTGATAACACCCCAGTAATTACATGACCCTTGAAGGGCTTGTTTTCAAAATTCAAAACTCACTTTCCTTGCTTGAGTGTGAATCTAATCTCATTCTGGTCTTGGAACCTGGTTATTAACTTTCTCTTTCTTGACAGATTTGGTGGGTGATGGTAGAATGAGTCAGAGAGAAAGGTCAAAAAGGAGGAAGTTGGAACCAAGAGATTTGCTGCAAGTAGCCTAAAGGAAAAAAAAAAGTGCTTACCTCTTAGAAAATTAAAGTCACTGAAAGGGCTTGTATTCAGTAACTTAATTTTTATTCTAAATGAAAAAGTATATCTATTGAATTAAAGAGATTATATTAAGAACAAAAAAAATCTAATGCTAGACTTCATATGTGGATATATGTGTGTTTAAGGCTCAAGTAAGACAGCTTCTCACCTTTTAGTAGCATTTGTTTACCTATATGGAAATCCTTTTGGATTTTCTATTTTACAAATTTAAAATTTTATCTAAAGGAAACTGTGTACAAATGCAAAGGAGACAAGCCAAATACAATTTATGATTGGCTGCTACATACAATATCTTAATGAAATTCCTAACTCATCTTCTGACTTTTTCAGACTTTTACATGTGTAATAAAAAACCCTAGATCAAAACACATTGTCCTGGAATTGTTGGTTGTCAATATACAAGAGTGTTTACCTATATAAGTCAACGAATGGATGATTTGCAGCCAAACTCTAAATGATCTTAGGTTATAATTAGTAAATCAAACTATAGATAATATGATGTTTAGTAGGTTTTAAAAACTGGAAAGAGAATAAAGTATGTTTCTGAGAGTCAAAATAGGCAATATTTCGGCATTATAGTCCTTAAAAGTAGCCATCAAAATACAAAATTTCAATCAATTTTTCATTATTAGTCACTGAGCTCTTTTAGAAAGGGAAGGATGGACAAAGACCCTTTTTCTGTTGTGGATTCCACTGTCAGTAAACTCACCTCTTCTCTATTCTTATCCAGAGCCGCTTCATTGTACCACTCTTAGGCCACAATGCACTCAACAATTCCACAAAAGCTCATTCACATAGACTAAAATACTGGTGTTATGGCCTATCATGATCATGTATTTATTAAGCACTTATTTTGGCCGCACATTTTGCTAGGTCCTGAAGATTCAAAGATGAGCAAAAATGTGCATGGTCCTATTAATTGTGATGATTAAAATCTAATGGTGGAGCCACATACTAGTCAAGTAATTACACAAAAAAATGCAATGTTATGATGACAAATGCAACAAAGGAGAGAGGTTCATGGTTCAGAATTGTGCTATCTCTTATGATAGTTATTAACTATATAAGATTCATTAAAATTAAATTATATATAAAGATTTAATTTATTAAATTAGTTTATATTATACATAAAATTATATAAGGTTGATTAAATTTGAATTTACTACAACTGAATAAAGGTAAAAATTCATTTCCTCAGTCACATTTTAAATCTTCAATAGCCAAATGAGACTATTGGCTACCATATTAGCACAATATAGAACATTTCCATCACTGCAGAAAGATCTACTGGACAGCACTGATGGAGAATAATAATATAAAATGGGATCAGGGAAAGTATCTTTTAGGAAGTGACAATTAAGATCAAAAAGATGAGCAAGAGTTAACTAGGTGAAGAGAAACTTTGGAAAAAATGAAAAGTAGTTCATTTCTCACAAAACATTAGAAACTTATAGCTTTCAAGATTTTCCATTAATGTTATGAGAAGTCATTACTCGGAAAATATGCACTTTTGTTTTAGAGATGAAAAATTTGTAAATGTGACAAAAGTAACATTCATATAACAGATGATATTTAAGAGGCCAACTGGTTTAACATTCACATATAAAATGACTGGTGACTTAAACTATGTCACCTTTGCTAGTTGTAACAGGTCAAGTTCAAGCAGTGCTAGAGTTAAAAAATAGAATCTACACATTCTGATTTTTAACTCAGTATTGATTCCACTTCTTAGTATAGTCTTAAATTATTTGGACAACTCTAAACAACATTTTGAAAAGTATAGTTTTTACATTTTTTATGAATTTATATATGCATATTTATGACCACCCTTTCACATTTATTCTTCTATTAAATTAATGACAAAAATATTATTGAGTTGTAATTTTGCCTAAATTAAATATCTGAATGTTAATGGTTGAAAAATCAGACAGACATAACATCTTACATGTTTATTTACAGTTTAAAACATGTTTTAATTTTCTCTGTTGAAAGGTTGTGAATAATATGCTGTATTCTTATTTCCGTTTTACCTATTCACTGAGCTAAATATGAATGTGGTAATCACAGTGGTTCAATCTGTGCTACTTAAGGAAAGACATTGCTTTCAATATTTATAGTTTGAATTTGGTTTGCTTGAAGTTTACAAAATTGGATATAATAATTTGCCCTGTGATGAATCACATTGTCAATATACAATCAGATTTTTAATTTAATTTGTTTAAATTAAAGGTGTAAAATTGTTACTCATGCCTGCTGTTATATTGAGGAAGTTATTCCTTTGTACTATAAACCAGTGATCCTTAATTTTACATTATTTGAGTACTATATAATTTATTATAGTAATGTATAAAAATAACACAGTAAGTTAAATTCACTTTATTATATCAAGATTCAGTGAAGATAAAATGCCTCTAAAGAGACTATTATAAAGCAAAGAGCTTAAGTAAACTGCTTAAAATTAGGGGATTGAATAAAATTCATTTAAAGAATATTTATTAAGGATATACTTTGTGACACACTGTTACAGATGCTATAATAATAGCAATAATGAAAAGAAACAAAATGTCTTTAATAACTATTAATTCCCTACTCTCATGAAACTTAAATTCTATTATGAGAAAAGAGACAGTAAAGAAAATAATTAAAACATTATCTGTTGTTAAATAGTGGCTAGTGTTATCAAGGAACGTAAACCAAGGAAGAGAAATGAGTATTAAGGGAGATTTGATGGTATTAAAAAGGGTAAGGGAGAAAGGCCTCATTTGAAGAGTGATATTTGAATAAAAATGAGAAGTAGACGAGGGAGTGAGGCATATATATATCTGAAGCAATTCAATACAGGAAGATGCAAGAACAGATGCATGGGGCCTGAGGTGAGGTTGTGTTCAGAAAGTTGAGGAGTAATAAGAATAGGTACCAGGCAAAGAGTGATCAAGGTTAATATAGTAGAGGATGAGGGCAGAGAGTTTAACAGGACACAACTTCTGACAGTTGGCCATTATAAGGGCTTTAGCTTCTACTCTGGTAGAAGGTGTTTCAGTGTTTTGAACAGAGAAATGACATTATCTGATCTATTTTTTAAAGTTACTCTGGATGCCATGTTGAGAATAGATGAGAGTAAGGCAAGGTCAGCAGTAGGATAGTTAGAAGACTATGTCAATGATCCAGGTGAGAAATGCTAGTGCTTTGGAATTAGCAGTGAAAGCAAAGAAAATTGGTGATATTCTGTTTATATTCGCAGTTAGATCCCATAAAGTTTGCTAACAGATTGCATGAAGGACGTGGGGAAAAGGGAGAAGTCAAAAGTGTCTCCAAGGTTTTCAACTTAAATAACTAGAAGAATGGAGTTGCCAATATCAGTCATGGCAAAGACTGAGGAACAAGACAAGTTTATGAGGCAAAATGAGTAGCTGAATTGTATTCATGTGAAGTACAAAATATTTGTTAACCATCCAAGTGGAGATGCTGAGTAAGCAGTTGGATATTAGAGTCTGTAGTTCAAAGAGGTCCAGCCTGGAGTTATAAAATTGTTGACTCAGAGAATACTTTTAAAGCTTTATGACACCGAGGTTAAAGGGTTAGAAAAGGAAGTAAAGAGGTCTAATGACTATGCTCAAGACTAGTCCTATATTAGAAGTTGAAAACATGAGAAGAAATTGGTAAAAATGACAGATAACACAGCTAGTGCATAGAAGTATGATTCCCTGTAGTCAAATGTTTTTAATATTTCAAGTAGGTAGTAATGAACATTGTCAAATACTGCTAATATGTTAAGAAAGATAAGCACAAACATGAGAAAATGACCACCAGATTTAGCAGAGTGTAGATCATTCATGACCTGATGAAAGTAGATTTAAAAGAGTGGTGGTTAAAACTCTGAGGGGAGTGGGATTAGGAGGCATCAAGAAAAAATGCAATGGAGATAATGAGTACATGCAGTGCACATTCAAGAACTGTGATACATAAAGGGAGAGAGAAAAATGGAGTGGCAGATAAAGAAAGAAATTGTACCAACATAAACCTTTTAAACTGGAATAAATATCAGCATATTTGTGTGATCAATAGAATAAACCAGTAGAAAGGGGGAAATGGTGATGCAAGAGACAACAAGAATTGCTGGAACAATGGCCTTGAATAAGTAATATATGAGGAATCTTGCACGAGGTGTACCAGCTGTCCTATGTTGGGCACATGGAAATCACATCCACAATAGCAAGAAGGATGGTTGAAGGTAGGTGGAAAGATGTAGGTAGGTGAGTAGATGTTATAGAGTAAGCTTGTGGCTATTCTTCAGGATAGGCTTTAATTTCTTAGTGTAATAAAAAGAAAGACCATACCTGAGAGAAGGAATGGAGGGGAGGGATGAAGTGTTGCATATAGGAAAAGTATGAAATCATTGTTATGAAAGTAAGAATGAATGGACTAGGGGAAAGTGGTATAATTTCTGGGAAACAGTAAGGTAGGGTCTTTTTCTTTAGTATGTTCAGCTACTCAGATATAGAGGTAAAATAGGGGGAAGAGTTAGATTTAACCAGAATTGTGGTGTTGCTAAAGGAGTACAAGGAAGTAAATATAAGAGGGAAAAGCAAATTGTGGATATAAACAAGCAAGAGATTTAATGACTGACCTTGGGTTTTTAAGCAGAGAAAAGAAAAACTAAGATCAGAGAAAAGGTGGTAGGATTTATAGATTATAGGAAGAGTTAGAGAGTAAGATTTGTTGGAGTCAAGATCCTAGAAGGCGTGAATGGGAAAGAAAGAATGGTAGTTGGAGAGGTAGATATGTAGCATTGAGATTATGAAGGGGTTATTGTTACTGGTAACAAGTTTTAGGGGATAACCATGGGAGAGAGTGGCTGATATAGGTGGTAGAAATTTCTGTAAGAGAGGAATCTAAGGAACTGAAAGGCTAAGAATTTGATGTATTATCTATGTGGATATTGAAACTAAGAATTATGATAGGAACCAAGAAGCAATATCTTCAAGTAATGAGTGATCTGGGATTAATGGATAATAATACAAAGGAAGGATGGTAGTTATTTGACTGATAATATAATATCCAAAGGTTATCTTTAGAGAAAAAGGTCAGAGAATGATCTGAAAGATGCAATGAAGTGAGACAAGGGATGCTTGGTTATTTCCAAGTTCAATGGAAGAAGTGGTATAGAGCAGTAAGTTAAGTATGATAATTAAGCTTATTTCCTTTTTCTATGATACTCTGATAAATTTGTTGTAATTTGGTCCGGTTGAAGGTTCTAATTTGTAAAATATCTATTATCTAAAACATTATATATTCGTTGATTGGCTCCTAATATTAAATACGATTAAGCTGTCATTTATTGATCTGTAATATACCAAAAGCAAGACGATAACACATGAAAAAGTAATGACTAAGAAATATTTTAAGACATTTAATTGGTATGCACTAAATGATCTACTACTTGCTTGGATCAAATATACATATTTTATTAACATGAATATGAAAAGTACCTCAAGAGTATCTATAGTGTTTAATACTTGTATTTCTAGTTTATTTATAATAAAGAAAGCAAAGGGTTAAGAAGCCTATACTGAAATACATTTTTTACCTCAACTTTTATGAATGTTTGAGGCCTGAAGGGTTTAAAACTTTCTACTCTTAACTGCCTGTTGGTACAGATTTCCCTGCTGAACACATACTTACACATACAAACACACACAGAAAGCCCCACCTGCTAAAATCACCCTTGACTATCCAACCAGAGACTTGGGTACTTGCCCCTTTATTTGATGTGTCCAGCCAAGAATCTAAAGGACAAATGACAATCTCATTGATAGAGTACCTTAAGTGATACATGAAGCACAAATGTTATTAAGCTCAAATAACTGTATAATTTTTTGTACAAAAAATAAATTTTGATATCTTTAGAAATTTGCACAATTTAAGATAGCAGCCCAAATAATATTTTCAATCTCTACAGATAGCTATATACAAGTGCCCAAACACAATATGGCATCAAAACTAAAATCTAATAGTCTTAGAGATTAACTTATTTAACTTGGACCACAATCAAATTCACTAAATTAACTTCTTAGGTATTTTTCTTCACTAACTATGTAGGCATTCTATATAATTATATAAAAGCTTCATTACCTATTCTTAAAATGATCCAACGAAGATTTTGCTGGCAATTTACAGGCTGTGAAAGTCAATCCAGGTGACACCACAAAAATAGAATTGTGGGTTATATAATAAAACAAATTAAACACATCTCAGCATATGTATCTTCCAATCTCAAAAACTGATTCAGAGCCAAGAGCAATGGGACAGTTATGTCAATAATATGCAGTATCTAGAAAGATTTACTTACAAATCTAATTTTGCTTTTACTCTGTGAAAACATTTAACTAAGTTGTTCCACATAAATATTCAAATATTAACCATTTGTTTTATGATTAACACAAATATACTAAGTGAAAACATTTGGAGAGGAGCATTTATAAATGTGTTTTTTAGAGGAAGAATTGTTTACTGCAAGGTGCAGGATGTCCATTTATATTTTAAAATTCCTCAATACTTCATTGAAGAGATCATTTTGAAAGGTATGGATTAAAAGATAATATTATAGAGATTTCAAATTGTTTTATATTATTTTACAGCTAGATTCATTGTTGAGTTTATCAGTTTGCTATCTTTGTTGCTCATTTTTTATCATTTTTGAGATATAATTGATATTGAAATCCCACATATTAAATATAAACATTTTGATGAGTTTGCATATATGCATGCATTTGTGATTGTTATCTTTATTGTTAAGTAGTATTTCACTGATTTGTTTATTCATATACCTGTTGGTTGTTATTTACAGTTTGTTTATATAAACTTCTATTGCTTAACATTTAAATATTTTCAGTTAGGGCAATTATGAATAAAATGCTATGGATAATCTTATACAAGTTTTGGAGGGTATAGGCTTTCATTTCTCTTTTGTAAATACCTAGAAGTAAAACTGTTTGGTTTTATGGGCTGAATTGTGTTCCCCCAAAATTCGTGTGCTAAAGTTCTCCTAGCAACGAGTACCTAAAAATGTGACTATATTTGGAGATAAGTCATTTAAAGCAGTAACTAAGGTAAAATGAGATCATGTATGTGGGCCCTAATGACTGTATACTTATAAGAAGAGGAAATTAGAACAAAGACAATGTGCAGAGGAAAGACCATGTGGAGAAAGAGGGAGCAGATGGCCATCTAAATGCCAAGTAGACAGGCCTCAGAAGAAATCAACACTGTCGAAACCTTGATCTTGAACTTCTAGTTTTCAGAACTGTGAGAAAGTAAATTGCTGTGATTTAAGGCCATCCAGTTCATGATATTTGTTACATCAGCCCTAGTAAACTAATACACTTGGTCATAGGTTTAACATGTCAGTTTACATTCCTCCCAGCAAAGTATGCGAGTTTTGGCTGATCTATATCCTTTCCAAAACTTGGTTTTATCAGTCTTACTCATTTTAGCCATTGTAATCCACACGTAGAGAGTCTTGTGGTGTTGATTTATATTTTCTTTATGCCTAAAGATGCCGAGCACTTTCTGATATGACTTTCAGCCTTTAATATATTTTGTTCTGTGTGAAGTCCATGCTCAAGTCTATTGCCCACTTTAGCCAGGCCGTTTGCCACTTTATTTATTATTTGTAGGGATCCTTGATATATTCTGAATACAATTCCTTGTTACATATATACAGTTAATATTATCTCTCAGTCTGTGCCCTGCCTATCTATTTTCATAATGATTTCTGCCTTTTGATGAACAGAAATTTTAAATTTTGAAGAAGCAGTTTATTACTTATCTATTATTTTTAGTGCCTCCTAGGTTCCATGTAAATCTTTGACTGAGGTTTATGAATATATTCTTTAGTTTTCCTATAGAAAAGGTACACATTTAAAAATATTATATGTATATCTATAATGCATCTTGAATTAGAATGATGTTTGTGGTGTTTGGTGTTTGGTAGATGTTTCATGTTCATTTCAATTCATATTTTCATACAGTGGCAGCAGCAGCATTTGTTGAAAAAAATTTTTATTTCCCCATTACATTGCTTTGGTGATCTTGTCAAAAATCAATCCACTGTGTAAAGGCGGCGTTATTTCTGTAGTATCTATTGGGTTCCATCAACCTATTTATATATCTTTATACCAATACCATACTGTTTTGATTATTATACTATGGTTTTATAGTAAGTTTTATAGTAAGTCTTAGCCTTAGATTTATTTACAAGATTTCTTGACTATTATAGGTCCCTTGCATTTCCATATAAATTTTAGAATCAATTTGCTAATTTATAAATTTGAAAAATCATGCCAGGATTTGACTGAGAATGCATAGAAACTATGAGGAAATTTAGAAACAATTCACATCTTAACAATACCCAGTCTTCCATTCCATAAACATTGTATACTTGCATACTTTTCAATATATTTTTTCTTTCAGTTCCTTAAGGTCTTTAAAAGCTTCTCTCATGGATGTTTTGTTTACTTTAGTATTGAAGCATTAGGCATAAATTATTAAATTTATTTGCAAATATATTATTTTGACACAATTGTAAATGTTTTTATCCCCACAATATTAAGGGAGTACAAATGTTTTTGTTACACAGATACACTGTATAATACTGAAGTCAGGGCTTTCAGTGTGCCTGCCACCAGGACAGTGTTCATTATACCTGATAGGTAAGCTTATATCCCTCATCATCCTCCCATCTTTCCCTCTTCTTAGTTTCCAATGTCTTTTACGTCTCTTTGTGCCTGTGTATACCCATCATTTAGTTCCCACTTACTAGTGAGAATATGTGGTGTTTGTTTTTCCATTCCTGAGATACTTCATTTAGGAAATGATCTCCAGTCCCATTCAAGTTGCTGTGAAAGACATTATTTCATTCCTTTTTATGTCTGAGTAGTACCCCATGGTCTATATAGACCAATTTATTTTATCCACTCATGAATTGATGGACACTTGGGTTGATTCCATATGTTTGCAATTATGAATTATGCTATGATAAACATTTGAGTGCAGGTGTCTTTTTGATGCAATTATTTCTTTTCCTTTGGGTAGATACCCAGGAGTGGGATTTCTGGATCAAATGGTAGGTCTGCTTTTAGTTATCTGAGAAATCTCCGTACTGTTTTCCATAGGGGTTGCACTAGTTTGCAGTCCAACCAACAGTGTATAAGCATCTCTTTTTGTCTGCATTCATGTCAGCATCTGTTGTTTTTTCACTTTTTAATAATGGCCATTCTCACTGGGGTAAGGTGATATTTTATTGTGGTTTTAATTTGCATTTCCCTGATGATTAATGATGTTGATCATTTTTCCCGATGTTTCTTAGCCATTCGTCTATCATCTTTTGGAAAAAAAAATCTATTCATGCCTTTTGCCCATGTTTTGATGGGATTGTTTGCTTTTTTTCTTATGATTTATCTGAGGACTTTGTAGATTTGTAGTCCTTTGTCAGATATCTAGTTTGCAAATATTTTCTCCCATTCTGTACAATGCCTATTTACTCTTGACTATTTCCTTTGCTGTGCAGAAGCTTTTAAATGTAACTAAGTCCTACTTATTTATTTTTGCTGTTGCTGTATTTGCCCTTGAGGTCTTAGTCATAAATTCGTTGCCTATGTCTATGTCAAGAAGAGTTTTTCCTACAATTTTCCTCTAGAAATGTTATGGTTCCATGCTTTACATTTAAGTCTTTAATCCCTCTTGAATTAATTTTTGTATATGGTGAGAGAAGGGGGTCTTGTTTCATTCTTCTGAATGCAACTATCCAACTTTCTCAGCACTGTTTATTGAATAGAACATTCTTTCCCCACTGTAAGTTTTGTCTGCTTTGTCGAAGATCAAATTGATCATAGATATACGCCATTATTTCTGGGTTCGTTATTCTATTGATCTATACATATAATTATGTACCAGTCATATGCTGTTTTGATTACTATAGCCTTGCAGTATAATTTTAAGTCAGGTAATGTGATGACTCTAGAATCATTCTTTTTGCTTAAGATTGCTTTCACTATTTGGGATTGTTTTTTATTCCAAGTGAAATTTAGGATTATTTTTCCTAGATCTGTGAAATATGATGCTGATATTTTGATGGACTTAATCTGTAAATCACTTCAGGCAGTATGGATATTTTAATGATGCTCATTCTATGAATTCATGAGCATGGGCTGTTTTTGTGTCATCTATGATTTCTTTCATCAGTGTTTTCTAGTTGTCTTTGTAGAGATCATTCACCTCCTTGGTTAAGTTTATTCCTAAGTATTTTATTTTATTTGTATCTATTGTAAATGGTATGGAGTCCTTGATTTGACTCTCAGAGTGACGTTAATAGTATATAGAAATGTCACTGATTTGTGTGCACTGATTTTGTAACCTGAGACTTTAATGGATTTATTTATTAATTCTGGGAGTCTTTTTGTGGAGTCTTTAGGTTTTGTTGGACACAGTATCATATTGTCAGGAAACAGAGGTAGTTTGACATCCTCTTTCCTGATTTGGATGTTCTTTATCTGTTTCTCTTGTCTGATTGTGCTGGCTAGGATTTCCAGCACTGTGTTGCATAGATCTGGTAACATAGATCTGGTAACAGTGGGCACCCTTGTCCTGTTCCAGGTCTTAGGACGAATGCTTTCTACTTTACCCTGTTCAGTATCATGTTGGCTATGAGTTTATCATATATATGGTATTCATTATTTTGAGGTATGTTTTTACTATGCCTAGTTTGTTAAGGGTTGTTATTACAAAGATATGTTGGGTTATAGCAGGTGCTTTTTCTGTATTTATTGAGATGATCATATAGTTTTTGTTTTTAATTCTGATAATGCGTTGAATCACATTTATTGATTTGCATATGTTGAACCATCCTTGCATCCCTGGCATGAAACCCAGTTTATCATGGTGAGTTATCTTTTGATGTACTACTGAGTTTGGTTTGATAGTATTTTATTGAGGATTTTTGCATGTATGTTCATAAGGTATATTGGTTTGTAGTTTTCTTTGTTGTGTCCTTTCCTGGCTTTGGTATCAAGAGATGCTAGCTTTGTAGAACGAGTTAGGGAAAATCCCCTCCTCAATGTTAAGGAATAATTTCGGTATGATTGGTGCCAGTGCTTCTTTGTAGTTCTGGTGAAATTCAGCTGTAAGTCCCTCTGGTCCAGATTTTTGTTGTTCTTGGGAGACTTTATTACTGCCTCAATCTCACTGCTCATTATTCATCTGTTCAGGATTCCTATTTCATCCTGATTCAGGCTTGGGAAGTTGTGTTTCCAGGAACTTATCCATTTACCCTAGGTTTTCTATTTAATAGTTTGTGCATATAGAGGTTTTTGTAATTATCACACATGATATTTCATATTTCTGTGATGTCAGTTTTAATTTCTTTTTTTCATTTCTGGTTGAGGTTAGTTGAGCCCTTTGTCTTCTATTTCTGGTTAATCTGGCTAGTGGTATATCCATTTTGTTTATCTTTTCAAAGAACCAAGTTTTTATTGATCGTTTGTAATTTTTGTTTGTTTCCATTTCATTTAGTTCTGCTCTGAGCTTTGTTATTTTTTTATTCTGCTAGTTTGGGGTTTGTTTTTGTTCTTTCTCTGATTCCTTGGGATGTTTCATTATGTTGTTAATTTGTAATATTTCTGTCTTTTTGAAATAAGCATTTTCCCCTTAGCACTGCTTTTTCTGTATCTCATGGATTTTGAAAGCTTGTGCCTCCTTTGTCATTCAGATCAAAGCATCTTTTGATTTCCATCTGAATTTCTTCATTGACCCAAGGATTGTTCAAGAGCTGGTTGTTTAATTTCCATAACTTCGTGTGGATTTCACAGTTTTGCTTGGAATTAATTTCTAGTTTTATCCCACTTTGGTCTAAAAAGATACATGGTATAATTTTGACATTTCTGAATTTGCTGAGACTTGTTTTGCAGCCTAAGATATGATCAATCTTGGAAAATGTCCCACATACTAATGAGAAGAATATATTTTTGTAGCTTTTAGGTAGAGTATTCTGCAAATGTCTGTGAGGTCTATTTGTTCTAGAGTCCCATTTAAGTCCAATGTTTTGTTGTTGTTGTTGTTGATTTTCTGCTTCAATGATCTGTCCAGTTTTGTCAATGGGGTGTTGAAATCCCTGGCAATAATGACGTCATTTTTATTTCATTGCTTAGATATAGTGAAATATTTTTGTGAATCTGGGAGCTCCTGTTAGGCGCATATATATATATATATATATATATATATATATATATATATATGATTGTTATGTCTTCTTGCTGAATTGCTCCCTTTATCATTATATAATGACCATCTTTGTCTTTCTTTTTCACCACTTTTGATTTAAAGTCAATTTTATCTGACATGATAATGGCTACACATGGTTGTTTTTGGTTTTCATTGTATGGAATATGTTTTTCCATCCCTTTACCTTGAGTCTGTGCAAGTTTTTGTGAGTTAGATGCATTTCTTGGATACCACATATACTCGGGTTGTAATTTTTCATCCATTCAGCCATTCTATTTCTTTTAAGTAGAGCATTAAGACCATTCATTTTCAGTGTTAGCATTGATATGTGGGATATTATTCTGTTAATCATGTTGAATGATGCCTTGTTGTTGTTTTTTCCTCTTGTGCTACTGTTTTATAAGAGCTGTGAGCTTTAACTTTTGGATATTTTTAGACTGGTGGGTGTCTATTATGCAGTTCCATGTATAGTGCACTTTTGAGCATTTCCTGTAGGGTAGGTCTAGTAGTGAAAAATTCCCTTAGTGTTTAATTCTCTAGAGAAGTCTTTATTTCTCCATCATTTATGAAACTTAGCTTGGCAGAGTACAAAATTCTTGGTTGATAGTTTTTCTATTTAAGAAGACTAAAAGTGAGCCCCCAGTCTCTTCTCTGCTGAGAAGTCTGCTGTTAGCCTAATGGAGTTTTCCTTTGTAGGTAATTGTTGCTTTTGTCTTTCAGCTTGTAGACTTTTCTCCTTCATTTTGACTTTGGCCAGGTTGATGATTATGTGTCTGGGAGATGTTCTATTAGCTATGAATCTTCCTGGTGGTCAGTGACCATCTTGTATCTGGATATCTGAATCTCTAGTGATACAAGGGAAGTTTTCCTCAATAATTTCCTCAAATAGCTGTTCCATGCTTTTTGCTTTTTCATCTTCTCTGTCAGGGATACCTACAATTATTATATTGGCTGATTTTACATATTCCCCTATTTCTGTAAGTGATTATTCATTCTTCTTTATTCTTTTTTCTACATCTTTGACTGACTTGGTTAGTTCAGAAGCCTTGTCTTCAAGTTCTGAAATTCTTTCTTCTGCTTGGTCTAGCGTGTTGTTGAAGCTTTCTGCTGTATTTTGAAATTCCCTAAATGACTCTTCAAATTCTTTAAATTCTGCTATATTTTTGTTATATTGTCTATCTATTTAGCAACTTTTTCATTTTTTTCTTTGATGTCCTGAAATATGTTTTGGCTTCTTTGTGTTGGTTTTCAACTTTCTCTTCAGTGCCATTTATCTTATTAACCATACATATTTTGAATTCCATTTCTCACATTTGGACAATTTCCTTTTGTTTTGGAACTGTTGCTGTAGAACTATTGCCATTCATTGGAGGCATGGAACTAGCTTATCTTTTCATGTTGCTAGAGTTCTTTTTATGGTTTCTACTCATCTGAAATCTCTTCTCTCAGCTCAGGGCAGATAGGTTTTCAGTGCACCTGTTTGCTTTTGTTGGGAACTTCCCTACTTAGTGGAAAGTAGCAGTGCCTAAATTGCTTCTTTGTGTCCTATTCCAGAACATTGATTTGATAGGAGGGGGCCGATGCAGTGGCAGCCAGTAACGTACCTTTTCTGCATTGTCTCATTCCCCTGTGGTTGTCAAACTCCAAGCTAACGCTAGAGAATTTTCATGTAGAATGGTATGTTGGTTCCCAGGCTGCTGTTGGAAGCCTGGGTGGATGTCTGGATGAGTTTCTTTCCACGGAGGTCACCATTTTGGAAGACTGCTGTCTGTGTCTCCCTATGGCTGTGGCAGTGGCTGCTGGGCAAGGATGTCTAGCCAGTGGTCATGGGTACAGGGATGCAGGCATTTCCTCCACCCATGTTCAGGTTTAATGGCGGTACACAGCTGTGAGTAACTCATGGCAAGCATATCCATGGCAGAACACTGGCCTGTAGGTGTGGTGCCAAATGGGGCTATGAAGGTATAGTCTGCCAGGTAATGTGGGGCCTCATGGACCAGGCTGCTGGATGGCTAGGCCCCTCTCCCCATGCAGGTCCCACTGAGGCAGTTAGCATAGGACTTCTTGAGTGGTGTTAGCATCTTCTCTGAATTTCCCAGTTGGGGTTGGTGGTCAGCTCCCAGTCATGTTGCACGTGAGAGTATCTGCCCTCCCTGCTTCCTCCCTAGCCCAGCAGGGATGATGTGTAGGTGGTTGCAAGGAAGCTGATCCCTGTGTAGATCAGGCCTTCCAGACCCAAGAGCTCAGAATGGTGTCATTTGCAGTGACCTGGTAACACAAGCCAGAAGTACCCTGCTGAGCATGCTCTTTGTTGCAATGTTAATGCACAGTCTTCAAGCAGTTCCCTGATCATATGGAGGCCTGCAGTGGTAGTGGTGATGGTGGGGTCATCATGGCTCAGGTTGCAATGTCTGCAGTGGGAGCATGGAGCCCCGAGACTATCTCCTCTGTCGCTTCCTATGTGTGAACACCTTTCCAGGTAACTTTCATTCTTGGTGAGTGGATCGCCCCATTTCCCTCTCCTTCACTCTGAATGTCTCCCTTCGCTTCTCTGATGATTTACAATGCTCTTTCCAAGGAGGTCCATCCAAAGGTAGGCATCTACTTGCAACTTTTGATCCTGTCCTTGACAACGGTATGTGCAGGGTACTTCTCATCCTCCATTCTTTAACCCTCTTCCGTGGCAAATGATAGTATTTTAACTTTCATTTTCCAGTTGTGAAAATTTTTATTTCTTGACATTATATTCCATGAGTTTGCTCAATTTATTTATTTGTTCTTAGATAGATTGATTGATTTAGATTCCTTTGGATTTTGTAAATATTTTATGATGTTGTCTGTGGATAAAGACACTTTTACTTCTTCCTCTGCCATTGTTATGCATTATTATTTCTTACCCTTGCATTATCAAACTGGCAAGGGCCTAGAATGCAATGGTAAATATAAGTGGTGGTATCTTTGCTTTGTTCTCAATCTTAGAGACACAGATTTCTGTCTTTTGGCATTAAATATGATCACTTTTTTCTATAGATGTCCTTTATCAGGTTGAGGATGTTTAATTTTATTCTTAGGTTGCTCAGACATTTTATAATAAATGATTTTTACATTTTGCCAAATGCTTGATGAAATTATTGAGACAATCATGATTTTTTGGATGTCTTTTATTGTCAGTATGGTAAATTGCATTGCTTGATTTTTGAATGATAAATAAACCTTGCTTTCTGAGATAAAGCTTACTTTTTTTATTTTATACTATATATTTCAGAATTGCTCACACTAATAGTTTGGTGTAGGTATTTGTAGAATTCATATTACTATTACTTCCTTAAATATTTGGTAGATCCTTTATTTGGCAAAGTTTTTCCAGTATAAGTATTTAAAGTTATGTCTTAGGTCATTTCTTTCTGCTATAACAAAATACCATACATAGACTAGGTAATTTATAAAGAAAAGGGATTTATTAGGCTCACTGTTCTGGAAGTGAGGAAGTCCAAGAATATGGGGATGGTATCTGGCGATGGTCCTCCCATGGTGGAAGGCATCACATGATAAGGAAACACGCATGTAGGACAAAGAGCAAATGAGGGTTGAACTTATCCTTTATTCAGGAGCTCACTCCCAGGATAACTGACCCACTCTCATGATAACGATATTAATTTATTCATGGGGATGGAGCCCTCATTACCTAATCACCTGTTAAAGGCCCTACCTCTCAATACTTTTACATCGGCAATTAAATTTTAACATAAATTTTGGTGAGGACATGCAAACCAGGGAAAGCTATAAATTTCATTTTAAGCGCTGCTTTATTGCATTTTGCAAATTTTTGTATGTTCAGTTTATTTTCATTTTATTTAAAATATTTTCTAATTTCACTCATGATTTCCTCTTTTATCTGTGGGTGATCTAGAAATGTATAGCTTAATTTCTAAATATTTGTTCATTTGCCTGGTATCTTTTGCTGTTGATTTTCAATTTACTTCTGTTTGGTCAGAGAATAGACATTGTATTCTTTCAATCCTTTTCAAAATTTACCAAGGCTTCTTTTATGGATCAGGGCATAGACTATCTTGGTGAACATGTCATGTGTGCTTGAGAGAGAAATACATTTTATGTAGGTATTTGGTGTCCTATTCTAAAAAAATGTTAATTTGATAAAATAAAATGTTAGTATAATAAAAATATTTTATATTTTTACTGCTTTTATGTCTAATTGTTCTACAAATTACTGAGAGAAAAGTGTTTAAAACTACAACTGTAATTGTGGATTTGTCTATTTATCACTTTGGTTCTATTAGTGTTTACTTCATGTATTGTTTATCTCTATTATTAGGTAATACACTTTTAGGATTGCTTTGTATTTTTGGTGAGTTTACCTTTTTGTCATTATGAAATAACACTCTTTAACTCTGATAGCATTCCTAATGCTGAAGTCCAGTTTTTCTGATATTAATGCTGATTTTTCAGCATTCTTATTATAATTTGCATGCTTTATCATTAACTCACCTGTATGTTTTTTGTGTGTTTTTTTGTGTGTGTGTTTTTTTTTTGAGACACAGTCTCGCTTTGTTGCCCAGGTTAGAGTGAGTGCCGTGGCATCAGCCTAACTCACAGCAACCTCAAACTCCTGGGCTCAAGCAATCCTGCTGCCTCAGCCTCCCGAGTAGCTGGGACTATAGGCATGTGCCACCATGCCCGGCTAATTTTTTTTATGGTAGTTGACCAATTAATTTCTTTCTATTCCTATTAGAGATGGGGTCTCGCTCTTTCTCAGGCTGGTTTCAAACTCCTAACCTCGAGCAATCCGCCCGCCTCAGCCTCCCAGAGTGCTAGGATTACAGGCGTGAGCCACCGCGCCCAGCCTCATCTGTATGTTTATATTCAAGGCTTATGTTCATGTTTTGTAAATAGCGTATATTTGAGTCTTGTTTATATTTTTATCTAATTTCTTTATTTATGCCTTCTAATAGAAATTTTTAATCAATGTACATTTAACTTAATAATTGATAAGCTGGAATTTTACTCTACTATTTTGCAGTATATTTTCTGTTTGACCCAAACATTATCTGCTACTTTTGTCCCTTTCCTAACTACTTTTGAACTGCATATTATTTTGTTTTGTATTTTATGTGATTTGTTATATCACTTATTATTTAAATCATTTTTATCCTTTTTCAATTACTGCTTTATGGTTTATAATATGCATCTTTAACTTATAATATATAACAAGCAAATATTATATAGCTTTGAATGTAATGTAAAAACACGATACTAGTATACTTCTACTTATCTCTCTCCTATTGTTTGTACTATTGTTGTTATAACATTTCATATATGTATCTGTGTATATACACACACATACATGATCTTTATATACCTATCTATCACCTATCATCTAATTTTTTTTTGAGACAGAGCCTCACTCTGTTGCCCAGGCTAGAGTGCCATGGTGTCAGCCTAGCTCACAACAACCTCCAACTCCTGGGCTCAAGCAATCCTTCTGTCTCAGCATCTTGAGTAGCTGGGACTACAGGCATGCGCCACCATGACTGGCTAATTTTTTCTGTGTATATTTTTAGTTGTCCAGCTAATTTATTTCTATTTTTTTTAGTAGAGACAGGGTCTTGCTCTTGCTCAGGCTGGTCTTGAACTCCTGACTTTGAGCCATCCCCCCCACCCTCCGCCTCGACCTCCCAGAGTGCTTAGATTACAGGCATCAGCCGCCGCACCTGGCCTCATCTCATCTTTTTTTGTCACTATGCTCCAGTATATATAGTTTCTATTTCCCTGTTTTCAGTTCACTGATACTTTATTCTGCACTGATCTTTTCTATTCTGCCATTGAGTCTATAGTATTAATTTTTCATTTCAAATATTATATATTTTAGTTACAGAATTTCTATGTTGTTCTTTTTCATAATTCCCATTTCTTTATGAGATTCTATTATGGTCATTTTATTAAAGGTAAATACAATAGATTTTTAAATATCTGTTTCTGCTAATTTCCATTACTACATCTGTTTATACTGATCAATTTTTGATTAGTTGCAGGTCCCAATTTTCTGCTTCTTTTCCTGATATAGAATATTCCATACCTGCACATATACAGCTTACTGTTCAGCCAAAGATTCAAATGGACCCTTATGCAGACTTCTGGAGTTCATTTTCTTTGCAAAGTCTTCTTTTCTGATACCCTGCTCCACAAATTCCAGGTACTTCAGTAGCCCCAAACTACAATCTCTGTCTCCCCAGCTCAACAGGTGATCTTTATGCTCTATTTGGGCTCCAGCCCTATGCCATAACCCAGAAAGTGCTTCCAGACTTAAACTCAATATCTCAGTTTTTTTTTTTTCTTCTCTCAGGTATATCACTTCTGCCATGCCTATTGTCCAATGTCTGTATTCAGTAGTTTCATATATTTTGTCATGTTTTATAGTTATAAGAAATTGAAAGGGCTATTCCAGTATCAATTATTCCACCATGGTTGGATACAGTAACTGTTACCTTTCATTCATTTTTAATATATTAGTTCATTATCACCCTGAACAGATATTTATAAACAGTAAATACTGAAGACATACAGATTAATGAGATATTGTCCCTTCCTTGAAGAAACTGTCAGTCTACTGCAGTAGAGACTAATAAAAGGAAAGTAATTTCAATGTGATATGATATGGATAGAAAGGGAAGACTTGATAAACGCTATGGGATTGAAGTAAAAGGAAAATATTTTATTATAAATTTTATCTAGACCAAAGTCAAGTGTTGCGGTACTCTCTATGATCATGAATCTCAACCATAGCTGTAACATTGGAAGGTCTTGGGGAGCTCCACCCCAAATTTCCTAATTTATTTGATCTGGAGTATGGCTTGTGTTTTGGAATTTTAAAAATCTCCTGTTGATATTTACTTTGAATTCAAGTATATGTATGGTAATTTTATCACATAGGACTTATAAATAAATGTGCAGATTTTTTAAAGATTTAAATATGATTCTGTTAAAAAAAATTTTTACCAAATCTATGTGTTCTGTTGCCAATGTCTCAAAGCAGTCGTTTCATTTATTTTTTCCAGCATTATATTACATTGGTGCAAAAGTAATTATAGTTTCAGGCTGTGAATTTTAAATCAATTTTCTGCATCCTGCTGGTTGTGGAAGCATTTCCCTGCAAAAAGTTGTTGAGATGCTTGAAGAAGTGGTAGTCAGCTGGCAAGAGGCAAGAATACAGCAGATGAGGCAAAACTTTGTTTACCAATCATTCAACTTTTGAAGCATCGGTTGTACACATATGGTCTGGCATTGTTGTGGAGAATTGGGCCCCTTTCTGTTGACCAATGCTGGCTGCAGGTGTTGCAGTTTTTGGTGCATCTCATGGATTTGCTGAGCCTAGTCCTCAGAAGTAATGGTTTCGCTGGGATTCAGAGAGCTGTAGTGGATCAGACCAGCAGTAGACCACCAAATGGTGACCATGACCATTTTTTGGTGAAAGTTTGGCTTTGTGAAGTGCTTTGGAGCTTCTTCTTGGTCCAACTGCTGAGCTGATGTTTGCTGGTTGTCATATAAAATCCGCTTTTCGTAGCATGTCACAATCTGATCAAGAAATGGTTTATTGTTGTTGCGTACAAGAAGAGAACATGACAGTTTAAAACAACGATATTTTTGATTTTCAGTCAGCTCGTGAGGCACCCAACTTATCGAGTTTTTCACCTTTCTAATTTGCTTCAAATGCCCAATAGCCGTAGAATGGTCGATGTTGAGTTCTTCGGCAACTTTTCCTATAGCTATAAGAGGGTCAGCTTCGATGATTGCTCTCAATTGCTCGTTGTCAACTTCTGATGGCCAGCGACTGTGCTCTTCATCTTCAAGGCTCTCATCTCCTTTGCAGAACTTCTTGGACCCCCGCTGCACTGCACGTTCATTAGCAGTTCCTGGGCCAAATGCATTGTTGATGTTGCGAGTTGTCTCTGCTGCTTTACAGCCCATTTTGAACTCTATAAGAAAATCACTTGAATTTGCTTTTTGTCTAACATCATTTCCACAGTCTAAAATAAATATAAACAGCAAATAATAAATCATTAGCAAAAAAACATAAAGTGAGAAATGCGCGTTAAAATGATGTATAAAATAGCCACATTTATTTAAGAATGTATTGCAATATCAAACAACAAATTTCCACAATGCTAAAACCACAATTACTTTTGCACCTACCTAATAGTTTCAGCCTGCTTTGATGAAATTATATTGAAGTGATTAAATCAATTTGTAATGCATCTATTCATCTAAGAAATATTTATTGTCTATTATTTATATTCACTGTGCTAAGAACTATATCTTTAACCTTGTTGTAAGTTGCCTATAGCAAAGGGTTATATACATTAACTTGACAGTGAAGTTTTCTCATAATCCTGATGTTTCAGAAGTATGCTGGTCCATGTACAAACAACAATATTTATGACCAGATTTCCAATTCTGAAAAGGATTAACTCTGAGAACATCTCTCCCAGAGAAAAAAAACAGCACAAATATAGCTAATTCATACATTGTAAAAGAAAAAGATTTTGGCAAAGTTGTAAACAAAGCAAGCTAAGCCTACATGAAATTAAAAAATTTAAAAAGGAATGCTCATAACATCATGGTAATAACATAAAATTTGAAGAAAATAGTTTATATGCTTATTTTGTGAATAGCATAAGCATTAATTCTTATTTATAAGTGAGGGATATATGTGTGGAAGGGTCAAATTTGATAGCTAAGTGTATGTTTTTCTATATTAAAAGAAAGCATGTGATCTAATTAAATTTGGAACTCTCTCAGTATCTGAAATGCAATGACATGAGCAATAATGTCTCTAATGTTTCTTTTCCCTCCTAAGGAAAACAAACCTATAGAACATGAGAGAATAAACAGAAATGATATGAAAATTAGAAGCATTAAATATCTTATCTCATTCAGCTACTTGGTCCTTTATACAATGTCCAGGCAACAGAAAATCTGCCTCTAAACACAGATTTGTTTGGCAAGTAGAAAAGATCACATCTAAGTTGAATTGTCACACAGATTTAGAGATTTTCAGTCTATTTCATTTTGCTGCAGCAAGTTTCAAATTTCTGCATCATTTTTTTTATTTCGGCATATTATGGGGGTACAGATTTTTTTTTTTTTTGCTGTTTCAAGGGCATAGTTGTCCATTAGCAGCAACCTCTTTGCTATCTTGACACTAATTATTTACATTGAAGTGTCTATATAGGTTGAGCAGCCTTAATTTGAAAATCCAAAAAGCTCCAAAATCCAAAAATTTTTGAGCCCCGACATAATGCTGCAAGTAGAAAATTTCACCCCTGACCTCAAGTGGCAGGTGGCAGCAAAAACGCAGGTACATAGCACACAGTTTATTCAGTGTCCCCAAGGGAAAAAGGCCCATTCAGCTGTAATATAACTTTTCCATGCACATCCAAATTTCTCTACACAAGCACGTCCACAAAGTATAATAAAATAGTATGTGTGTAGGCCAGATGGCACCAACAGCAGCTTCCCCATGATGTCTCACATGGGAGCAAGACCTATGTGCATTACTCATTGGGTTTTGTGGCTTATTCTCTGTTCTGTGAGGTAAAGATACAGAAAATGTCAAAAAGCCTTCAGGTACCCTGTGGGTAGCAGTGATAAGAAAAAGAGGAAGCATTTAAGTTTATCTGTACAACAGAAAGTCAACTGTTGGAGAACCTGCACAGTAGTGCAAGTGTAAAATGTTTTGCAGAAGAGTATGGTGTTGGAATGACCACCATGTATGAATTAAAGAAATGGAAGGATAACCTGTTGAAGTTCTATGCTTCAAGTGATGAACAGAAATTAATGAAAAATAGAAAAATGCCATATAAAGCTAAAAGTGAAGATCTCCATTGTGTATTGAAAGAGTGCATCCATCAGTATCACTTAATGTTGAGCTGATCATGAAATATGCAACGTCTATCACAATAAGCTTTGAATTGAAGGTAACTTAAAAGTTAGCATTCAACAGGCTAGCTATAGAAATTCAAGGGAAGACATGGTATTGAATTTTTAAAGATTTGTGTTTATAAAGCATCTGTTGATCATAAAGCACTGGAAAAATTCATTGATGAGTTTGTTAAGGTAATCGATGATGAAAATTTAATGCCAGAGCAAGTCTATAATGCTTATGAAACATCACTGTTTTAGAATTATTGCCTCCAAAAGACATTTGCTGCAACTTATGAGACACCCCCTACAGAAATTAAGGATGTCAAGGACAGAATAACTGTGGTGGGACGTGCTAATGCAGCAGGTACGCATAAGTGTAAACTTATCGTAATAGGCAAAAGCTTGCATCTTTGCTGTTTTCAAGGAATGAGTTTCTTACAAGTCCATAATTATGCTAACAAAAAGGTATGGGTCAGCAGGGACATTTTCTCTGATTGGTTTCACAAATGTTTTGTACCAGTGGCTCATGCTTACTGCAGGAAAGCTGGACTGGATGATGACTGTAAGATTTTGTTATTTCTTGACGACTATTCTGCTTATCTGAAATTTTCATCAAAAAGAAAGTTTATGCCATGTTCTTTCCCCCAAATGTGGCTTCATTAATTCAGCAATGTGACCAGAGTATTCTTTGATCAATGAAAAGTAAATATAAAAACACTTTCTTGAACAGCATGCTAGTGAACAGTTTAGCATGAAGGATACCATATAGGCTTTTGTCAATGCTTAGAACACAGTCACTAAAGACACTGCTGAGCATGCCTGGGTGACCTCTGGCTTGCGACTGTGTTCAGTGATGATGATGAACAACATCGTGACTTTGAAGGATTCCATGTGTAAAGTGAAATAAAATTATGTCTGACCTCCTTATACATGCTAAAAATATCTCTTCAGAGTTAAGCTAGAAGAAGTGGATATTTAAGAAGTTTTTAACAATCATAATGAGGCTCCAGTTGTCCATTCATTGATTGATTGGTGAAATAGCCAAAATGGTTCTGAATCAAAGTGATCAGGATAATACTGATAATGAAGATGACATTATTAACAATGCAGAAAAAGTGCCTATAGATGACATGGTGAAAATGTGTGTTGGGCTTATTGAAGGACTATAGCACAGTGCATTCATAGCAGAATAAGAAATTATATCAGTTAATAAAATCAAAGAAAGACTTCTAAGAAAAAAAATAGTCTTAATGAGGCAGATGATTCTGGAGGAAACATTTTAGAAAGCCATCCAGCAGAATGCCTCCCATCCCTAGAGGACTCACTTCCTGGTCTCTCAACAACCTCTAATGTTTATCCTCACCTACAAAAGCAGTACAGTGTACAGTAACTTTTTAATCAAAACAGCTTCATAGGTGAAGACCGAAAGCCTGCAGTTGTTTGTTGTTGCTGTTGTTTAACAGTTGATATAAGTGTCCTGCTGATTCCGCTGTGCTGCTTACTTACTCTAAAACACATTATTTTTGCACTGTGCATTAATGGTATTTCACTGTGCATTAATGGTATGTCTTTTTTTTACTGTTAAGTACTTATGTGTGAATAAGTGTAAGAAAATGATTGCTTATCAGTAGTATATAAATTTGAGTCAGATATGATGGTGATGCCAAACAACCAGATTGTCCACGTGAGTGACTGACATGGTGATACCCTTGCTTTCTGATGATTCATTGTACACAAACTTTGTTTCGTGCACAAAATTATTAAGGATATTGTATAAAATTACCTTCAGGCTATGTGTATAATGTGTATGTAAAACATAAATGAATTTTGTGTTTAGACTTGGGCCCCATCCCCAAGATATCTCATAATGCATATGTAAATATTCCAAAATCTAAAAGAAAAAAATCTGAGATCGAGAACACTTCTGGTCCCAAGCATTTCAGGTAAGGAATATTCAACCTGTATGACATTTGGTGCTTTCAGATACAAATTCTTAACTGCATACTTCCAATAATTTTTTGACATGCCACAGTTCTTACAGCAAATTCTGACTCTCCACATATATTATCTATAACTGAGATATTCAGTATGTCAGAGCTTGCAGGTTATGTTTTTGTTTTGTTTTGTTTTTAGAGATAAGGTCCTGCTGTGTTGCCCAGGGTGGAGCGGTGGCATCATCATTGCAGCCTCAAACTCCTGGGCTCAAGCAATCCTCCCTCCTCAGCCTCATGAGTAGCTGGGACTACAAACCCACACTACCATGCTCTGTTTATCAGTGGTAATTTTTCTAATCTTGAGCCTCTTAGACTCTTGGGCGCAGCAATGACTGGAGAAAATCTGTGAGATATTTTGGTTCTCTATTTCTCTACAGGCCTAAAAATCACTTCCTCAAGAATACTTGTGAAAGAAAACACCAATTAGAGCTATCTTTTTTCTTCTGCTGAATGCCCATCTTCTGATGGATATTTAAGTAATTTAAACTGCAAAAATGGTTCTTCTTGAGTTTAATACTTAAATCACTTAGCAAGCATTTATTCATCTTTAGTAAAAATATAGTGATGCTTCAAAAGCTAAATTTTAGGCCAATCTATCTAAATCCAAAATCCAAGTTTGGCTAATATTACATGATTGAGAACAATTTAAAATTAATACATGTTCTCCATTTCATATTTAGGGAAACGGAATTTGCCAAAAAGCACTTTAATACCATTAATGCAATTAAAACCAAACACTTTTATGGAATTTGTAATTAAAACTAGTTTTTTTTTTTATAAGAGGAAGAAGAAGAGATAGAACTGGAACAAAGGATGGGCCATGTCACATGGATTTTATGGAAAAATAACATAAAGTTACCCCATCAGAAAAATATCTTATTTAGGATCACTGGTAATTAGTAGGTTTCAGAGTACAATATTTATAGCAATATCTTACCTTAAGGGTTGTCTTACCCTCCATAATTAGAATATAAGATGACAGTTAGTGGGTTTCATAGAAAAACATAACATTGTTTTACCACAAAAATTATCTTGTTCTCTCCAACTAGACTCTAAGCCCCTCAAGAACAAAGTCCATGTCTGCTTTGCTTACTAGTGTATCTTCAGACCTGGAGGCTAGAATAACTGGATTTGAATGAATTGTAATGCATGAGGAAAAGGCTCCTTACTGGAAAGGCACGAAATACTCTATTATTGCCTAAACCTGGAGCAATCCTCTAACATCATTGGACCTGAGATATGAGAATAAAATAAGAGAGTTAGACCCAATATTTGCTTAAATTCCCTTCAGCTTTAAACTTATTTTAACCCTAAGATGATGAATGCTTCAAAATCCTAACTTATAAATTGTGATTCTACTACTGAGCTTTATTAGAAAATTGCTGCAGGTAATGTCATGTAATGGGACTAGGAGGGCACTTGGAGTCATTTATCCTTAACAGTGTGGTCTTAGGGATAGCATAGACTTTCTCTGTTCTAAAGTCTCCACACACATGCAATAAAAACTATAACAGCCTCCAATCTGTTACAATCAAATTAATAATATTCTACACAGCAACATAGTAGTTAACAAATGGTAGCTATTAAAACTGAAAACATATTTATAAATAATAATAATATAGGATTCATGTGGAGGCTGGAGCCATATTGATCTATTTCTCACATATTACCAATGTTGGACCAATGCCTTATATATAATGATCATTGATTAAATATATGTTGAAATATAATTAATACTGCTACTATTAATAATTATAGAGGAATAGGACTGAAGCTCAAACATTATGTTAGCATTATAATTCCCTATCAATCTACAATGTTCAATCAACATTTTACCTAGCTATTTGCCCTATAGTGTACATATTTTGGAATCATCATGTTCAATTTTTTTTTACCCGGATTAGTTTTCTTCTCCTCTATTCCTTCTCCCACCTGAATGAAGAATCCTAGCTTTCTTTTTGTAGTATCCTAGTGGCTTGCTACCAATCTGTCCTGGTACTCCTGTGTCGCACTTAATCATTCAATACCTGACTCCTAGTCAGATAGCAAGCTCCTATAGAATGTAAACTTCCTTTTTTGCATTTTTCAATCCTCAGTACCTATTTCTGCCATATAGTAAGTGCTCAATACATATGTATATATTTTTGTATTGAGTGAGATTTTGAGTAAATGAAGGAAGCAGAATGAATATGATAAATGCTAATTAAATTTTCAGGTACAAATTAAGTACAAGACATGAAACTATTTCCTGTATTTTGTTTATAAATAGAAACAATAGGATAAATCAATCCTTGGAAACATGTTTGTTATGTAACAAAATAGACTGCAAAATGTCTTTTTTGTCACACCAGCCCTGCTCACTCCCAAAGTTCTTTTCTCAGAGGGATCATGTTGCTCATTATGATGTTATCTAAAAGGAAATAAAAAAAAATATTCTTATTATTTTCCAGATTAATTAGACAGAATAATAAGAGAGAGTTAGCCAAGTGAAGATTGGTTAGATTTAGAGAATGAGAATAGAATTAATATATCTTTATCAAACAATAGATTCCAATTTAAATCATCCGGAGACCTGGATTTAAATTTTGCATCAAACCACGCAATTATGTTTTCTTTGGAATTGGTTTCTGAATTCCCTATTAGTTGTTCCAATTTCTCACAAATGTAACATCATGTGAAGGACATAAAAGTAGAAACATTTTTCTATTTTTCACATTTATTTTGCTTCCAATACTATAGGAAAGGAGGCAAATGCTAATTATCTTGTTTACAATCATCTAATTATTGGCAGGAGAGGGATTAAGAACCTCCTCCTAGCAATATCTCTCTAGATTCAAAATAAACACCACAATTAAGAAAAAAGGCAGCAACTAGAGAAAAAAAGGACCTGAATTTGACCAGCCCATTTTGTCTTCCAAAATGAGCTAGTACTTTAATTAATAGTCCAAATCAAACAGGAAAATTTACTGAGAATTCCAGCTAATTCCTAATGCCACGGGAAACAAATAATGGAAGCTCTCCTGTTGTTTACTCAACCTTATATAAAAACAAAAATTGCTACTAGTAGAGGCTGTTTAACAATTTTAGCCTGTTTTTGCCTCCAGCAACAAATAGTTCATGTAACATAAGTACACATGGAGAAGAAGCCTTTAGACTTGCAACACTGAAATAATGTTATAAAGAGGTGTCAGTGATTATAGCTGACAGCTATTGTACACTTGCTTTATATCAAATACTTTTGGGAGTATTTTATTAATACATACATTATCTCAGTTGATTCTTATAGGTACAAAACAAAACAAGGCAGGAGAGGAGTGCTGTTTTTTCTGTTTTATACATAACAGTAACAAAGGCTGAGGCTTTGTGAGTATATGAACTTTGACCAGTGCCACACTGGTGGCACAAGCCCACGCAATCTAACTCTTAGAACCCATGTTTTTCCCCGTTGATCTCATCACTGTGGACACTGGGAGAATTGGGTAATATTGTCATAAGAAGAGATGGTGAGAGAAGGCAAAACTCTATACCACTTATTTCAAATAAAAAGTAAATTGATTTTTACTTTAGAAAAACTCAAACATGATGGTAATTGAGGTTAAGGTCCCCAATTTCTCCATTGCTTTATAGAAGTGATACCCATACAACTGTTTGATTTCTCACTCCAAAGGCTGCCTCAGTTGGCTGATTTGATCTCCTGAAAGTGTGATTTATTTCCCCAAGTAATGGAATTTAATTGTCAATACACTGTGTGAATTAATACCATGTAGATTTCTCCCTAAGCCGAATTCTATCTCCCTAACCAAAGCGTGAATAAAATTTATTTGTTTTGTTTTAGCTTTTCTTTTTTGGTTTGTTTATTTTGTTTTATCTTCCACAGAAGAAAATAGATCTTTCACTATGTGACTAAAGAACCAAAGAGAAACACATACACACATGTTCACAGTTTGGAGTTCTCCGTATACCATGTTAGCACAAGGTAGGTCATAAAGAAGTATTCAATGTGGAATCCTATTAGGAACTAATCCAGAAGGGCTCAAAAGAAGACCAACAATAATGATTACCTTTTAATATCATGGATGATTTTTTTGCTTCCATTCTACAAACATGCCATAAAGCTTTGTTTTAATCACGAATGATATGTAAGAAGAAGAGTATTTGGATTGTGTCCAGAGAAAGTATATCTGTTCTGTTCTACATACAAAATAGGATCAAATAGAAGAGTCACCAAATTGCTAAAAACTAAAACAAAGTAAAAAAAATCCCCTTGTCCTAAGTAGGACTGAAAGCAAGGTCTTTTCAAGTATCTTTGGCCCTAATTGTCTTGTGGTTAACAAATCTACTTGGAATATGCTTGCACTGTCCTCAGCTGGAATATATTGTATTTTAAAGGTTGAAAATAATAGTCAGAAACAGTTGATACCAGCATAAAATGTAGTATAGCTCAGGCCTAATTACTAACCACATCCTATTCTCAGTGGTACACAAAAGTAGAAACTTTTGAGGAAGCTACAGACAAAATTAAGACAATTAAGACTATTAAATACACACAGTGACCCCTAGCAGGTTTACCAGTGACAGTACCATCATGTGTAACATGCTGTTCCATACTTCCTTTGAAGCCTGAGTCAAAATTGATCTCCCTCATGGGTTAGAGATAACTCTTGGTCTGCATAACAAGTATTAAAAGGGAAAAATAGTAGAATGTTTTAAATATACAAGTAGAAATTTTTGACATCTAGTTTGAAGTCAATTATAAGTGGATTAGACAGTAAGACAACTAGAAGCCTAATTAACTGAAATATATATGGTTAAAGAAAAGAAATGACTTCTTTTTGTAGTCATTTGAGTGAAAAATACTAAACAATCTGTGCACACTAATTTTTTTTTTATTTCAGCATATTATGGGGGTACAAACCTTAAGGTTACATATATTGCCCTTGCCCCCCCCCCCGCCTTGAGTCAGAGCTTCAAGTGTGTCCATCTCCCAGATGGTGCGCATTGTACTCATTATGTATGTATATACCCATCCCCACCTCCTCCCTCCCACCTGCCCAACACCCGATAAATGGTTTTTTTTAACGTTTTGTTTACATTTTATATCTTTGCCCCTCCCTAGCAATGGTTAGAGGTATCCTCTTCCCCTCCACAATGCTCACCACATCCCTCAGATGTGGGTCTACCCCCCATACCCCAAATCCCTGATGAACACTACCACCACTTGAGCACCATAGTGTTAATCAGTCAGTACCAATTTGATGGTGGTACATGTGGAGCCCATTATTCTGTGTCACCTCACTTTGGATAATGAGCTTAAGCTCAATCCAGGATAATATAAATGGTACTAGCTCGCTGTCGTTTCTTAGAATTGAGTAATATTCCATTGTAAACATATACCAAATTTTAATAATCCACTCATGAATTGACGGGCACTTGGGTTGTTTCCACGTCCTTCCAATAGTGAATTGTGCTGCCATAAACATTTGGGTGCAGATATCTTTATCATAGAATGTCTTATGCTCTTTGGGGTAGATGCCTAATAATGCATGTTGCTGGGTCGAATGGTATTTGTATTTTTAGCTCTTTGAGATAATTAAAAAAAAAACTCAATTGTGTATATTATTTCTAATTAGAAATAAATAAATTAAATTTGGAACCACATAAATATCAATTTTGACAATTTTATCTAAATTTTAATGCTTTTCTGAATAATATCTTTAAAAATGTTTAAAAATAAAAAGTGTGGTATAGACATTTTAACAATGTTGATTCTACTGATCTATAAGCATGATATGTTTTTCTATTCGTTTGTGTCATCTGTGATTTTTTTATTGGTGCTCCACAGTTCTTTTTCTAGAGATCTTTACCTCCATTATTCCCAGGTATTTTCCCAGGTATATTCCCAGGTATTTTATTTTCTTTGTAGCTAATGTGAATGATATTGAGTCTTTGATTTGACTCTCAGCTTGACTGTTATTGGTGTATAGGAATGCTACTGAGTTGTGTACATTGATTTTATAACCCAAGATTTTGCTTAATTTATTTATCAATTCCAGGAGTCTCTTGGTGGAGTCTTTGGGGTTTTCTAGGTATAAGATCATATCATCAGCAAAAAGCGATAGTTTTGCCTTCTCTTTCTCAATTTGGATACCTTTTATTTTATTCTCTTACCTGATTGCTCTGGCTAGGACTTCCAGCACTCTGTTGAACGAAAGTGATGATAGTGGGCACCCTTGTCTTGTTCCAGGTCTTAGTGAGAATGCTTTCAACTTTTTCCCATTCAGTATGATGTTGACTGTGGGTTTGTCATATATGGCTCTATAATTTTGAAATATGTTTGTTGAGGGTTTCTACACCTAGTTTGTTGAGGATTTTTATCATGAAAGGGTGCTTGATTTTGTTGAATGCTTTTTCAGCATCTATTGAGATGATCATCTGGTCTTCAGTTTTGCTTCTGTTTATGTGGTGAATCACATTTATTGATTTCCATATGTTAAACCATTCTTTCACCCCTAGGATGAAGCCCACTTGGTCATGGTGGATTGTTTTTGTGATGTACTATTGAATTTGGTTTGCTAGTATTTTATTGAGGATTTTTGGATCTATATTCATAAGGGATATTGTTCTGTACTTTTCTGTTTTTGTTGTATCCTTTCCTGGTTTTGGTATAGAGGTGATACTGGCTTTGTAGAATGAGTTGGGGAGGAGTCCCTCCCTCTTGGTATTATGGAATAATTTCTGCAGTATGGGTATCAGCTCTTCCTTGTAGGTCTGGTAAAATTCGGCTGTGAATCCATCTGGTCTGAGACTTTTTTGTGGGTGATGGGCACACTTATATCTATGACTCAAGCATTACAAAAATGATCCATGTAACCAAAAACATTTGTACTACCTCAATATTTCAAAATTAAAAAATGTGCCTTAAGAGTAGGAAATGTATCTCATCTATGCAAAATTAATTTTCCAAATACATTTCAAGAGGATGAAAAGTCCTATTTGTGAAAATTAGCAGTTCTTTCTCCACATGGGACAAAAATATAAATATATTCTTATCATCCAAATTTTGCAGATGTTCTCAATCCTAAGTAATTTATTTGCAGCTCTCTGTTCCTGTTTCTTTTTTTTTAAACTTCAGCACACACAAAAAAAGGCCAGAACAGGGAATCTGGAGATCATATTAACTACTTTATTTTAGGATGAACAACAATAAAAAGTAAGTCCTGGCACCTGTGAAGAGAAAATAAAAGTTTGTTTAAAACAAATCTTAGGTTTTATTTTTCCCCCAGATGTCAGACCTATTATACAAACTTACAGATTGGAATCTGCTACTTGAAAGAAGCAGTTGGCTGTGGAGAGAGCCAAAGACGCGATTTTATAACCAGCAAAGGTTTGAATTATTCATAAGGAAAAGGCTTTTTTTTAATTTTTAGAGATAAATCAGTTACTACATTGATGAAGTGAAATTAAACTAAACTGGTCAACAAAAATATGGACAGTAAAGATTCTGAAGAATGAGAGTAGGCAATGTATTCTTAGGTTCAGTTCTTTGTTAGGGCAGGAAGGGAGGAGGATGTAGAATCTTGTATAAAATATTTTAAAAGAAGATATGAACATTTAGGTTTGACTTTTCTTTGCAGCAGTGTTACTTGTGCATATTACCCTGCTAAATGTGTGCTTCCTAAATATTGCCAAGTGAGATTTCCCATTCCTAAAACAAATGCTAAAAATACAATCTTCAGTGGGTGAGCCCATTCATGTTTTGAATGTAGCAATATCCCAAATTATTTGGATGTGTTGGTAGGTCCCTATGTACTTGCCTATGAAGGTTAGAAGACACATAATAAATATTTATGATTTACTGACAACTTGGCTTTGGAACAGTATTTTGATAGAATTTCTGATAATTGAGGATATTTTTAGCCTATTTTCACAAATCTTTTAATGTCTAAACCAGAGCAAGCAGATTTCATCTATAAATAGGAAATAATCTCTAAAACGTCATCACTATATTTTTATTCAAGAGACTTTAAAATTTATCAAAACATGTAACTATATATGTGAGTGTACATGCATACATTTGTGTACATACATTTTGAGTAACAGTTCATCCTGATATCTCTTTTCTCTTACATCTCAGTCTAGAATGCAGAAGCGTATAGACTCAATGTTATTTGCAAATAAACAGTGAAAATACTTTACCTGATTCATTGCTCTTCCATGAATATTTATGTTAATCTGAAATAGTCTCAAAAAATGCTGCATTTTCAACTAAGTCTGCACTAAGAACAATGTATTGGGTAGCCTTAGTCTGGAAAGAGCAAGGCCAGTAAAGAGAATAAATATTGATGAGGATAATGATAGAATAGACATGTGAGGAAAGCAGTCTAGACTGAAGATTGAGGCTTTGGCAACAACACTTAGAATAATGGAATGTAAGGGAGAATGAAGTGTCACCAATTTATTGTCAAATAAAGCCAAAATGAAAGAGCACTTCTGGAGTTCTGCCTACATGTGAGTCTATCTCAAGTTGATAATTACAAAATGGTAAGGATTGTGTGATTGATCAATATGGACTAGTGAAATGCTACTCTCTTCTTTGGAACATTAAACGAGCTTGGGGGTATAAAGGTGAATGGTATTGTCAGTTTCTCTACCAATTAGTAAGATTCAAGGGACTTCAACATTATTTATTTAATATAATGTGGTATTGTTTTTACCTTGGGTTGTTGCCAACTCTTTTGATTAACAAACAAGAATGGCTGATACAATCCTATTCTCCATTAGAGTAATTCCCAACAGGACAGATGAGTGGCCAGGTTAGGTCCTTTGGACATGACCTGGAAACCTGAGACATGGGAATAAGTGCAGGTTTACAAATAGGGGTCTCTTCTATGCACCTGGTAAACTGAATAAGTGTTCAAGCCAATCTATATTGGTATTTTTCATCCCAATTTTTACATACAACTTTGGATGGTTCTTTTTCAGGACTTTTGAAGTACAGTCAGAAGAGATGGCCAAGCTGAACCAGGTAAGTGGAAATTAATTCAGAGAGTTAAAATTTCTCAAAATGCATAACTATACATGCATTTGTATACACTCATTTGGGGTATCAGTTTATCCTGAGAGATGTTGGGATAAAATCCCAACATCAACATGAGAACATGAGGAATTCTATACAATATTAATCCCACCACAACCCCAGCTTGGCTTTGTTCCTTCTTGCTGTATATTGAGGTAGAAGATAGGCCTTTTGGCTTTTATTTGGCTCAGGGTGAACTTTCTCAGGTGCCTTTACAAAAAACACTTGAAAATTACTACAGTTATATTTTAGTGTTTCCTCTTGATAGTGTCTGAATTTAGATATCTAGAGAACTTGGCTCAATCATACATTCATTTCTATTATCTCTCTATCTCTCTCTCTATATATATATAGATATATATATCTATATATAGAGAGATATATTATATATAGAGAGAGATAGATCTATATATATATATAGAGAGAGATATATATAGAGATAATATATATATATAGAGAGAGATAGATATATATTATGAATACATACACCAACTAGATTTCTAAAACAGCTATTTCCAATATGCTGTAAGGAAGAGGTAACTAGGTTTGAATAAAAAAAGGACTGACCCCTAGTCAGTTAAATATTTGGATACGGCCATCCAATAAAGCTTATCTAGTATCCAGTTGTAGAAATTTCTAGGGATATTAAGATAATCTAAATCTGGATTGTGTTTTTGAGAAATTGTAATCTCCTGGGTTTTGTCTGGTATATGGTAAGCACACAACTATTTTTTGTTGCCTGAACCAATTTAAATAAAAATCTTCTCATTTAGCATTAGAATATGTATCTTACCCTTTTAAAGTATGCCTCTTGGTAAATATTTAGGCATGTAAACCATTGTCATATAATCCTTAATTCATTGACTATAAAGAAACCAAGTTAGATGTAAGTAATTGCCTGCTTACTGCCTCATTCAATTAATCATGAAACACTTCTTAGGTACCAACCATATACCAGGCACTATTGTGGTCATTTGAAATTTGTAAGTGAACAAAGAAGAGCCATTTCTCTCACAATATTCTATATATTCTTCAAGTAGTCTGACAGTAAATGGGTAGTTAACAAATGGCTCTAATTCACATTTTTAAAATTGATCCTCTTTTTAACTATATTTGGGCCAGCCAAAATTCACTACCTCATGATATTAATAGCTTCTATGGTTTGAATGTTTGTCTTTTACCAAACTCAAATTTAATTTTCATTGTAGCAGTATTAAGAGGTGGGGTCTTTAAGAGATTATTAGGCCTTCGGGGATCCATCCTCACAGCTGGGTTTCATGCCTTTAAAAAGAGCTTCTAGCCGGGCGCGGTGGCTCACGCCTGTAATCCTAGCACTCTGGGAGGCCGAGGCGGGCGGATTGCTCAAGGTCAGGAGTTCAAAACCAGCCTGAGCGAGACCCCGTCTCTACCATAAAAATAGAAAGAAATTAATTGGCCAACTAATATATATAATATAAAAATCAGCCGGGCATGGTGGCTTGTGCCTGTAGTCCCAGCTACTCGGGAGGCTGAGGCAGGAGGATTGCTTGAGCCCAGGAGTTTGAGGTTGCTGTGAGCTAGGCTGACGCCATGGCACTCACTCTGGCCTAGGCAAGAAAGCGAGACTCTGTCTCAAAAAAAAAAAAAAAAAAAAAAAAAGAGCTTCCAGGAGTGTGCTTGCATGCATGCTCTCCCTCTCTCTTGCTCCTGCTTAATAACACAGCAAGAAGGCCCTTGCCAGATTTTGACCCCTTGATTTTGCACTTCCCAGCCTCCAGAATTGTAAGCCAATACATTTCAGTTCATTATACATCATGCAATCTCAGATATTCTGAAAATAGCAGCAAAAACAAAGAAAATTATTAAGGAGAAATGGGGGCTGTTGCTGTAACAAGTACCTGAAAATGTGAAAGCAGCTTTGGAACCCGGTAACGAGTAGAAGCTAGAAGAGTTCGAAGGAGCAGCCTTGCATCTCACCCATATCTAATTTAGATGAGACTCTGGACTTTGGAGTTTTGAATTGATACTGGAGCAAGTTAAGACTTTGGGGTTATTGGGAAGGAATACATGCATTTTGTATTTGAGAAGGGCATAAGTTTGGGAAGCCACAGGTGAAATGCTATGATTTGAATGTTTGTCCCCTCTCAAACTTACGTTGAAATTTAATTGCCATTGTAATAGTATTAAGAAGTGGGACTTTTAAGATGTGTTCAGGCCATGAGAGCTCCATCCCTTATACATGGGCTTAATGACGTTAAAAAGTGGCTTCTGGAAGTGAGCTCTCTCTCTCTTGCCCTCTCTCATCCTTCTGTCTTCTGCCATGGGAGATGCATCAAGAAGACAATTGCCAGATGCTGACCCCTCAATCTTGGACTTCCCAGCCTCCATATTGGTGTGCCAATTAATTTCTGTTTATTATGATTTCTGTTAATTACCCAGTATCAAGTATTCCATTATAGCAGCAAAAATAAACTAATACAAGAACTAAGTTCCCTTGAGTATTTCTATATGAAAAATCAAACTAGAACCATAGATAAGTACATAACACATTTGTATGCAGTAAGTTACTTTAAAGTTTACAGCCAGAGATTGACTTTTGAAAAGTTATAAGCATCCTGGGTAACACAAAGTACAGAAAAATAATGAATGAAGCAGAGTTATTACAATGATGGTATTTCAAATTTCTATTTGATAAGTGCTCTGAATACAGATTAATAAGTGTTCTAGTAACAGGTGTACATTTTATTTGCTCAATATTTATTGTCCTGCTTCAATTGATAAGGGAACTAAATTGTTAAATGTGTTAAAATTTGAAAGTAATGCGAAAATAATTTTATTTTTGGGCAATCTAAGTTCTGCTATGTGACTTTTCCTAGGCCTTGATAATAGCTAATTTAGAATTGTTTATTGATTTCTAAATATATTTTTCATGATTTTCTTTACATGTGACTTAGAAATATGACCTTGTTATTATATATGTTAACTTTATAGCAGTAGCTTTCATTAATTCTGACTTTTCACCCACATATTTTGAAACATTGACTTCTGAATTGATATCTGACTGTGTTTTACAGATAAAAATAAGCATACAGACACACATAACAAGATATCAGAAATAAAAATTTTTCAATGGCATTTGCAGAAGACAACATTTTTCTATTATAATTCCTTCTTGACTAGATTATTTATATACTTTACTTTTTAGAGAATTTTTAGGTTTAACAAACAGTACAGAGTTCTCATATATCCTCATGTACCCCTTAACAGTTTCCGTGATTATGAGCATCATGCCTTAGTGTGGTACATTTGTTACAATTGATGAGTCAATATTGATACATTGTTGTTAACTTAAGTCTACAGTTTATGTTAGGGTTCATTCTTTGCCTTTTATATTCCATGGGCTTTGGCAAGCGTATAATGATGTATATCCACTATTGAAATACCATACAGAATAGTTTCACTGCTCTAAAATTCTCCTATGTTCTATCTATTCATCATCCTTCGCCCACAAGCCTAGAAAACCACTGATCTTTTCACTGTCTGCATGGTTTTGCCTCTTACAGAATGTCATATATTTGGAATCATATAGTATGTGGCCATTTCAGATTAACTTCTTTCACTTGGTAATGTCTTTTCATGACTTGACAGATTTTTTTTATTATTTCAAAATATTATGGGGACACAAATGTACATGGGCTGCTTCTGTTATGCTTGAGTCAGGATTATAAGTGTGGCAATCACCCAGATATTATTCATTGTATCTGTTTGGTAGGTTTTGCCCATCCCGTCTTCCCCTCTCCCCCCTTGATTGATTTCCACTGAGTTTTACTTCCCTCTGTGCACATGTGTAATCATCAGTTACTTCCAATTTAATAGGGAGTACATGTGGTGATTGATTTTCCATTCTTTAGATACTTCACTTAGGATAATGGTCTCCAGTGCCATCCAAATAGTTTCAAAAGGCCTTAATTCATCCTTCTTCATGGCTGAGTAGCATTCCATAGTTCAAATATACCACATTTTGTCAATCCACTCATGAATTGATAGACACTTGAGTTGATTCCACATTTTTGCAGTTGTGAATTGTGCTGCAAGTGTCTTTCTAATAAAATTACCTCTTTTCTTTTGTGTAAATACCCAGTAGTGGAATTGCTGAATCATATGGTAGGTCTACTTTTAGTTCTTTGAGAAATCTCCATACTGTTTTCCTTAGAGGTTGTATTAATACTAATTTGCAGTCTCACCAACAGTGTAAAAGTATTCCGTTTTCTCTGTATCCACACCAGCATCTATTTGTTTGGGACTTTTTAATAAAAGCCATTCTAATTAGTGCAAAGTGATACCTTATTGTGGTTTTAATTTGCATTTTCCTGAAGTTTAGTGACTCTTTTTTCATATGTATATTGGCCATTTGTCTATCTTCTTTTGAGAAGAGTCTGTTCAGATCTTTTGCCCATTTTTAGTGGTTTTTTTCTTTCTTTCTGATTTTCTTGTGCTCTTTGTAGGTTCCTGTTATTAGCCCTTTATCGGATGTAGAGCTTGTGAATATTTTTTTCCCATTCTGTAAGTTGTCTATTTGCTCTGTTGATTATCTCTTTTGCTGTGCAGAAGCTTTTTAATTTAATCAAGTCCCATTTATTTATTTTAGTTGTTGCTCTGATTGCAATTTGGGGTCTTCCTCATAAATTCTTTGCTTAGACTGATATGTAGAAGAGTTTTTAAAACATTTTCTTCTAGTGTTCTTATGATTTCATGCCTTCCATTTAAGTCTTTTATCCATCTTGAATTAATTTTTGTGAGTGGTGAGAGATATGGATCCTGTTTCATTCTGCTGCATGTGACTATCCAGTTCTTCCAGGACCATTTATTGAATCAGGCTTCTTTTCCCCAGTGTATATTGTTGTCTGCTTTGTCAAAATATAGTTGACTATATGTGGATGGTTTATATCTGGATTTTCTGTTCTGTTCTATTGGTCTATGTCTCTATTTTTGTGCCAATACCATACTGTTTTGGTTACCACAGCCTTGTAGTATACTTTGAGGTCTGGTAATGTGATGCCTCCAAATGTGCTCTTTTTGCTTAAGATTGCTTTGGCTATTCAGGATCTTTTCTGGTTCCAAACAAAGCATAGAATTATTATGTTTTTATTATTTCTAGATCTGTGAAGTATCATGTTGGTATTTTGATGGGAATTGCATTGATTCTGTAAGTCACTTGTGGTAGTATGGACATTTTAGCAATGTTGATTGTACTGATCCATGAGCATGATATGTTTTTCCATTTGTTCATGTCATCTGTGATATCTTTCCTCAGTGTTTCATAGCTCTCTTTGTATATATCTTTCCCCTCCTTGGTTAAGTATGTTCCTAGCATTTTGTGTGTGTGTGTGTGTGTATGTGTGTGTGTGTCTATTGTGAATAGTATTGAGTCTTTTATTTGAATCTCAGCTTGACTGTTAGTGGTGTATAAGAATGTTACTGATTTGTGTACACTGATTTTGTAACTTGAGAGACTGCTGAATTTATTCATCAATTCCAGAAGTTTCTTAGTGAAGTCTTTGGTGTTTTGTAGATATAAGATCATATCATCAGCCAAAAGTAATAGCTTGACCTCCCTTTTCCCAATTTGGATACTCCTTTATTTCATTCTCTTGCCTGATTGCTCTGGCAAGGACTTCCAGCACTATGTTGTATAAAAGTAGTAAAAGTTGTTGGGCATCCTTATCTTGTTCCAGTTGTGAGTGGGAATGCTTTCAACTTTTTCCCATTCAGTATGATGTTGGCTGTGGGTTTGTCATATATGGCTATTATAATTTTGAGACATATTCCTTCTATACCTAATTTTTTGAGGGTTTTTATAATAAAAGTGTGCTGGATTTTCTCAAATTCTTTTTCTGAATGTATTGAGGTGATCATATGGTCTTTGGTTTTTGGTTCTGTTTATGTGGTGAATCACATTTAATGATTTCAGTTTAAGTCCAGTGTTTCTTTCTTCATTTTCTGCTTGAGTGATCTGTCTAATTCTGTCAGTGGGGTGTTGAAGTTCTCAGCAATTATGATGCTGCTGCTCATCTCTTTGTTTAGGTCTAGTCAGATTTGCCTTATGAATTGGGGTGTCCCTGTGTTAGGTGCATAAATATTTAGGATTCTTATATCTTCTTGTTGAATTATTCCCTCTACCATTGTACAGTGACCATCTTTGTCTTTTTTACTATTGTTGATTTAATACCAATTTTATCTGAGAATGGCTACTGCTGCTTTCTTTTGGTTTCCATTTGCATGGAATATTTTTTCCATCTTACACCTTGAGTCTGTATGAGTTCTTGGAGTTAGATGTGTTTCTTGGAGACAGCAGATATTTGGATTGTATTTTTTCCTCCATTCAGCCAGCCTATGTCCTTGAGTGGAGGCTTCAAACCATTCATTTTGATTGATATTAATAGAATTAATATGTGGGATGCTGTTTTGCTCATCCTGTTGGGTAGTACCTTATTGCTTGGTTTTATTCTTTGTACTATTGTTTTATATGAGCTCTGAGCTTTATATTTTGGCTGGTTTTACATTGGTGGGTTTCTATTGTGCTTATCCATTTATACTGAGGTTCTGATTATTTCCTGCAGGGCAAGTCTGATCTTGACAAATTCCCTCAGTGTTTACTTATCTGGAAAAGTCTTTATTTCTCCTTCATATATGAAACCTAGTTTTGCAGGATACAAAATACTTGGCAGGCAGTTGCCCTCTTTAAGAAGACTGAAGATGGTGCTCCATCCTTCCTGGCTTGTAAGGTCTCAGTTGAGAAGTCTGTCATTAGCACTATGGGTTTTCCCTTGTTATATACTGGAGATTATCACCTCATGGCTCACAGAAGTTCCTGTTTTGTGTTTACTTTGGCCATTCTGATGACTATATTCATTCCTCTAAATTCTCTATTCTTTATTTTTGACTTACTAATTTAATTCAAAAGAGTTGTCTTCAAGCTGTAAGATTCTTTCTTCTGCCTAGTCTAGTCTATTATCAAAACTTTCTACTGTGTTTTGTATTTCCTTAAATGAAATTTTTATTTCCAGAAGTTCTATTTGTTTTGTTTTCATTTTTTAACGTCGATCTCTTTAGTAAATTTTTCATTCATTTCCTGAATTGTTTTTCTGCTTTCTTTAACTTGGTTTTCCATTTTTTTCTTGGATTTCATTGAGTTTCCTTACAGTTCATATTTGGAATTTCAACAGTTTCAATATTTTTATTTTTTTTTAGCATCCATTGCTGGAGAGCTGGTGTGCTCTTTCACTCTGATCTTTCATACTTCTGGAGTTCCTTCACTGATTCCTGTCATTTGTGGCAGCTGTCACCTCTTATTTTTGGATTTTCTTTTGTTTCGATGGGGCTTCCCTCCTCCCCCCCACACACATTTGTAAAGGAGTATCTGTAGAATATGTTGGGTAAGAACCTTTGGCTTTGTTTGTGGGTGCTTTGATGGCTCTCTAGGCTCTCAATAGATATCTTGATTATAGATACCCTTAGTGTGGTGGTTTTCTCAGTTGCTAGTTGTTTGTAGGCTGTAGCAGTGGTAAGCTATGTGTGTGTTCAGATTCCCTGTCTCTCTTTGATGAGGGAGGATGGAGATCTTTGAAATCCTTTTTCTTTTCCCAGCCCTGCAGTCTTCTTAACAGTGTGAATTGTATTGGCACACCCAGTTTAATCTCTGAGACAGTAGGTGTTGCTTGTGGGCAAGAATCAAACACACTCTGTATGATTGAGTCACTAAATGCTGTAAAGGGCTGTGCAAATTGACCTCCCTCTCAGTAGGTGGTACTTTCTGGAAGGTAAAAGCTGCAGTGTTATTGTTGGGACCTGTGACTGGCTCTAGCCCTTCATGAGAGGCATTTAAATGTCACACATGGTGGGCAGGGCCCTAGAACTCCCAGGAGACTCCTTATTCTCAAGCACAGCAGAGCTGGGTTGAGGAGTGTGTCTGAGCAGTGCTGGGTTGGGTGAGCCTGCCCTTAGGCTCCACAAAAGCTGATAAGGTAGCCGTTTCAGCAGGGATCAAAGGTCTGTTCCGAGCTTTTGAGGAAAGCCTCCAGAGAGGGGTTGGAGTGGATCCACCCAGCCAGAAAATCTGCTTATGGAGGCAAGACCATCTGAGATTCACAACCTAGCTGCCAGGAGTGGATTTCTCTCTTTCCTCCTTTCTCCTGCTCCATGGCATCCCTCTAACATCTGCTAGATGGCAGAAGCTCAAATTAGCTGAGCTTCCCCATGATAGCAGTATGGGCTTGGGACTTCCCTATCCAAGATTATACCCTGTGCTGAGAGCACAGCCTTCCTGTTATTAGAGGTGTGCTCTGTGAGTGCACTGTAGCAGGGACCCACACTATGCTCTTTTCAGTTCTGCCCATGTAGGCTCCCTTGTCTCCTCAGATTAGTTCACAGATCTCCCCTCCATGGCTCTGAGCCACATGACTGAATCCTGGGAGTATAGGATCTGACCTGCTTGCCTGTCCTGAAGTCTCTGAAGATCAATCCCTGATCATGCCAGGGAAAAGAGTGCTAGTCCTGAGTAGCCTGTGGGGTACTCAAGCAGATTTGATTTCCCTCCACTTCAGGGTGTGCCCTGCTTTGATGAAGTAGCCAGGTAAGCAGCACTGGGGAGGACTAGTGAGCAGGAATCTCACTGTCTGAGCACCCCTTAGTCCTCTGAAGGTCTTTAAAAGGAAAGGTTTGAGGCCCTTTCTGTGGAAGCCCTGGTGTTGTATATGCACCAACAGGTGGGACACAGAAGCTCCTGAGAGCCTGGGTTCAATCATCTCTTGCAGCAGCCACGGATGTGGGAGGAGAGGCGAAAAAGAGTCTGGATGGAGGAAAGCTAGCACTCTGTTCATCTCCTTCCCTCTCTTTGGAAGGCAGCCTACCTGGAATATCCATGCTCTGGGGTCACTCAGATTCCTCAGGACCCACTGGCCCCACATGGATCCCACAGTCCAGGCCAAAGTTGGGAAATGTTTGTGTGGAGACAAGCAAGATGAAAACTGTGGTGCTGAAGCCCCCTGAGGTGGAAAAAAGTGCGTGGTGGGTGGAGAAGCAATATGGCATCTGCCATCTTGGCTCAGGTGTGTGGTGACAGGAAGTGCCCCATGGGGGCTGGCAGCCTGGTGCTTTATCTTCAAGAATCTCCCAGTACACTGCAGCAGCAGCTATCTGGCTCATGAGGGCAGACAGGCTCTCCAGCAGCTCAGGAGCCTGCTGACTGCCAGAGATTTGAGGCATGGAGATACACACTGCTCCACCTACCCTGTCAGCAAGTATCTCTGGTCAGCCATCTTTCTATTGGACCTGTTACTAGATTTTAATTAGTGTTTTGAAAACTCATAAGACATGTCTACTAATGTTTCTGTGTTTTGAAGAAAATCCTATTTGTACTATGATAGGTACAAAACCATTCTGCCCCTAAACCTCTCTTTTTTTCCTAGTTGAACTTGTATTACTCACATGTGCTAAAAATTGATATAATGTTTTTGCCTATTTGAAAAACCATTTTCATTCATATACTACTTAGCTCATATATTTATGAGAAGCAATATGTTAATGAATGAGTTAAAGTCAGTGTCTTTAAATGAGAGATTTGTGAATGTTTCGATAGCTTCACTGAAACAAATGCAATTTTTTCACTTATTCTAATATATATACTTGGCAGTTCCCTTATATCATCTTAATTGAATTTGGAAACAACTTTTCATTTTCTAAAATGAACTTTTTTCACGTTAGTGTCATTATCCACTTATATTTTCTTCTCACAAGTTAACTTTTCTTATTATATTAAATTTTGCTGTTCATAATTGTCACAATTTTTCCACATCATTTACATTACAAAAGATTAAATATTTTAAATCAGTAATATGCAATAAAATGAAAGATATTCAAATTCTGGCTAGCATTCCCTTTTTCAAGCTTACAAATTGACTGCCAAGAATTAGCTGTGAAGCTCTATAAAAAACTCTGCCAAAATCAAAATATCAAAGTTCCACAGGGACAATCAAATATAGTGAACTAATAAGAACTCCAAATCATAGCAGTATTATAAAAGAAACAAATGAAATTGTAATATGACCATACATTTGTATATACTCTTGGCCAATGAAAATTTGTTAGAACATATGAGTTAATAAGTCCATCATAAATGCTTGTGTTCAACATAGTCTAAGACACACAGAAAATTATTCTCTCACATGAAGACATATATTCTTTTCTTTCTTTTTTTTTTTTTTTTTTTTTTAAGACAGAGTCTCACTGTGTTGCCTGGGCTAGAGTGCCATGGCATCAGCCTAGCTCACAGCAACCTCAAACTCCTGGGCTCAAGTAATCCTCCTGCCTCAGCCTCCTGAGTAGCTGGGACTACAGGCATGTACCACCATGCCTGGCTAATTTTTAATTGTTTATTTTTAGTTGTTTGGCTAATTTCTTTCTATTCATGGTAGAAATGGGGTCTTGCTCTTGCTCAGGCTGGTCTCGAACTCCTGAGCTCAAGCAATCCTGCTGCCTTGGCCTCCCAGAGTGCTAGGATTATAGGCGTGAGCCACTGCCCCCAGTCAACACATATATTCTTGAAACTGAAGAGGTGGTTGAACTATGTAGGTAACATGTTCCAAGAAGAAATTGGGGGGGGGGGATATATGAGTTTCTTCAGTGAGATTTCTCAGCAGAAACAATTTACTTAAAATTCAACTAAATTATTTACTGATACCTATTAAGTATTAAGCATGGCCTAAAGGATTTTACAGTTTAGTGGAGGGAGGGTTTAAGGGATAAACAGACACAAACAAGTTATTTTAAATATGGTAATTACTGTACTAGGGAATATACTCAGGGTATAATGATAGCTTAAAGGACATCTGCCTGGGGAAATCCAGAAAGGCTGTGGAGTAAAGATGATACTTGTGCCGAGAAGTACTCAGGTAGGATAAGCTCATGTTATTATTCTGAAAAAAGAGCATATTCAAAAGAATGAAGATGGAAGACTGTGTATGTGTATGTGTGCATGCATGCAAGCGCATTTGGAACAAAATTGTATGGGGGTGAGAGAGAAAAATATATATAGGAGAAGATAAATACCTCATAATTACTGTTAATAAAAGTTTTCACTTTAATTTTGTAGGCAAATAAGCCTCATTGAAGGTTTTACCACAGAATCTACATCTTTTTTTTTTTTAATTATTTTTTTTATTTTGGCATATTATGGGGGTACAGATTTTAAGGTTTCAATAAATGCCCATTTCCCTCCCCCCAAAAGTCTGAGTCTCCATCATGACCATCCCCCAGATGGTGCACATCTCACTCACTATGTATGTATATACCCGCCCCCCTCCCCCCTCCCACCTGCCCAATACCCTATTACTGTAGCACCTATGTGTCCACTTAGGTGCTACTCAGTTAATACCAGTTTGCTGGAGAATATATCTGGTGCTTGTTTTTCCATTCTTGGGATACTTCACTTAGTAGTATGGGTTCCAGCTCTAACCAGGAAAATATAAGGTGTGCTATATCACCATTGTTTCTTAGAGCTGAATAGTACTCCATGGTGTACATATACCACATTTTATTAATCCATTCTTTGATTGATGGGCACTTGGGCTGTTTCCACAGCCTTGCAATTATGAATTGTGCTGCTATAAACATTCGAGTGCAGGTGTCTTTTTTGTAGAGTGTCACTGGATCATTTGGGTAGATGCCCAGCAATGGGATTGCTGGATCAAATGGTAGATTCACTTGTATCGCTTTAAGGTATCTCCATATTGCTTTCCACAGAGGTTGAACTAGTTTGCAGTCCCACCAGCAGTGTAGGAGTGTTCCTCTCTCTCCGCAACCACGCCAGCATTTATTGTTTGGAGATTTTTTGATAAAGGCCATTCTCACTGGGGTTAAGTGATATCTCATTGTGGTTTTGATTTGCATTTCCCTGATGATTAGAGATGTTGAGCATTTCTTCATATGTTTGTTGGCCATTCTTCTGTCTTCTTTAGAAAAATTTCTGTTCAAGTCCTTTGCCCACTTTTTAATGGGGTTATTTGATTTTTTCTTCCTAATTTTCGTGAGTTCTAAGTATATTCTAGTTATCAGTCCCTTATCGGATGCATAGGATGCAAAAATTTTCTCCCATTCTGTAGGTTGTCTGTTTACTTTCGTGACTATTTCTTTGGCTGTGCAGAAGCTTTGTAGTTTGATCATGTCCCATTTATTTATTTTTGTTGCTGCTGTGATTGCCTTTGGGGACTTCTTCATAAACTCTTTGCCCAGGCCGATGTCTAGGAGAGTGTTTCCAACTTTTTCCTCTAGAGTTCTAATAGTTTCATATCTTAGGTTTAAGTCTGTTATCCAGCGTGAGTTGGTTTTTGTGAGAGGTGAAAGGTGTGGGTCCTGTTTTAGCCTTCTACAGGTGGCTATCCAGTTTTCCCAGCACCATTTATTGAAGAGGGATTCTTTTCCCCAGCGTATGTTTTTGTCTGCTTTGTCAAAGATGAGACGGCTATATGAGGATGGTTTTATATCAGGATTCTCACATCTGTTCCACTGGTCAATATTCCTGTTTTTGTGCCAATACCATATTGTTTTAATTACTACAGCTTTGTAGTATAGTTTAATATCTGGCATATTAATGCCTCCCATTTTGTTTTTGTTGCCTAGAATTGCTCTTGATATTCGGGGTCTTCTTTGGTTCCATACGAAGCGTAAAATTATTTTTTCTATATCTGTGAAGAATGTTGATGGGATTTTAATAGGTATTGCATTGAATCTGTAGATCAGTTTGGGTAGTATAGACATTTTGACGATATTGAGTCTGCCGATCCACGAGCATGGTATGGATTTCCATCTGTTTACATCCTCTGCTATTTCCTTCCTCAGTGTTTCATAGTTCTCCCTGTAGAGGTCTTTTACCTCTTTGGTTAAATATATTCCTAGGTACTTTAATTTCTTTGTTGCTATTGTGAAGGGAATTGAGTCTTTGATTTGGTTCTCAATTAGATTGTTGTTGGCGTATATGAATGCCTCTGATTTCTGTGTATTAATTTTGTATCCTGAGACTTTACTAAATTCATTGATCAGTTCCAGGAGTTTCTTGGTTGAATCCTTGGGGTTTTCTAGATACAATATCATATCATCAGCAAACAGTGAAAGTTTGATCTCTTCTGCCCCTATTTGGATACCTTTGATTCCATTTTCCTGTCTGATTGCTGTAGCCAAGACTTCCAGCACTATGTTGAATAGAAGTGGAGATAGTGGGCAGCCTTGTCTGGTTCCAGTTCTAAGTGGGAATGATTTCAGCCTTTCCCCATTCAGTATGATGTTGGCTACGGGTCTGTCATATATGGCTTGTATCATTTTTAGGTATGTCCCTTCTATGCCTATTTTCTTAAGTGTTCGTATCATGAAAGGGTGTTGAATTTTGTCAAAAGCTTTTTCTGCATCTATTGAAAGAATCATGTGGTCTTTGTTTTTGCTTCTGTTGATGTGGTGAATTGCATTTATAGATTTACGTATGTTGAACCATCCCTGCATCCCTGGGATGAAGCCCACTTGGTCGTGGTGGATTATTTTTTTGATAAGTGTCTGGATTCGGTTAGCTAAGATTTTGTTGAAAATTTTTGCATCTATATTCATTAGGGATATTGGTCTGTAGTTTTCTTTTTTTGTTGCATCCTTTCCTGGTTTTGGTATCAGAGTAATATTCGCTTCATAAAAGGTGTCGGGGAGGTTTCCGTTCTTCTCGATGTTGTGGAATAGTTTCTGCAAGATAGGTACTAGTTCTTCTTTGTAAGTATGGTAAAATTCAGGTGTGAAGCCATCTGGACCGGGACTTTTCTTTTTAGGGAGATTTTTAATTGCTGTTTCTATTTCAGCTGTTGAGATTGGTCTGTTCAGGGAATCTATTTCTTCCTGGTTGAGCCTAGGGAGGCTGTGTGTTTCTAGAAATTTGTCCATTTCCTCCACATTTTCCAGTTTGTGTGCATAAAGATTTTTGTAGTATTCATAAATTGTATCTTGTATCTCTTTGGGATCAGTTGTGATATCTCCTTTTTCATTCCTGATGGAGCTTATTAGAGATTTCTCTTTTCTGCTTTTCGTTAGCTTAGCCAATGGCGTGTCAATTTTGTTTATTTTTTCAAAGAACCAACTTTTTGTTTTATTAATCTCCTGAATAGCTTTCCTGTTTTCAATTTCGTTTAGTTCTGATTTGATCTTGTTGATTTCACTTCTTCTGCTGGGTTTGGGGTTGGTCTGTTCTTCTTTTTCCAGCTCTTTGAGTCGTTTCATTAGATTGTCTATTTGTGATCTTCTTGCCTTTTGGTTATAGGCATTTATGGAGATAAACTTTCCTCTCAGAACTGCTTTAGCTGTGTCCCAGAGGAGTTGATAACTTGTCTCTCCATTGTCGTTTTCTTCATAGAAGTTTTTTATTTCCGTCTTGATTCCTTCATTTACGAAGTAATCATTTAGTAGGAGGTTGTTTAATTTCCACGTTTTTGTGTAGAAATGTGAGTTTCTGTTAGGGTTGATTTCTAGTTTTATTCCACTGTGATCTGAGAAAGTACATGGTATGATTTCTATTTTTTTTAATTTCTTGAGATTTTCTTTGTGTCCTAGGATATGGTCAATCTTAGAGAATGTCCCGTGAGCTGATGAGAAGAACGTATATTCAGTGGATTTTGGGTAGAATGTTCTGTAGATGTCTGTCAGACCCAATTGTTCTAGAGTTTTGTTTAAGTCCATTATTTCTTTATTAATTTTCTGTTTGGAGGATCTGTCTCGTGCCGTCAGTGGGGTGTTGAAATCTCCGGCGATTATGGAGTTGCTATTAATCCATTTGCTTAGCTCCAGTAAGGTTTGCTTTATGAATCTGGGTGCACCTAAGTTGGGTGCATATATATTTAAAATTGTTATCTCCTCTTGTTGGACTGTGCCCTTCACCATTATATAATGACCCTCTTTTTCTTTCACTACTTTTGTTGGTTTAAAAACTAAATCGTCTGAAAGTAGAACTGCCACACCAGCCTTCTTTTGGTTTCTATTTGCTTGGAATATTGATCTCCACCCTTTTATTTTTAGTCTATGTGCATCCTTGCAGGTTAAATGTGTTTCCTGAAGACAGCATATACTTGGCCTGTATTTTCTTATCCATTCAGCCAGCCTATGTCTCTTGAGTGGAGAGTTTAAGCCATTCACATTTATTGAGAGAACTGATAGGTAAGGTAGATTACTGATCATTCTGTTGGGTTGGATGTTGTTGCTATGATTTCTGTCTTGAGCCATTGTAATATCTGGCCTTTAATATCTTTGGGTTTTGGTTGTTTTTATATCCGTGGATTATTATTATGATGTTCCGTGCGTAACGCTGTTTTAAGTACTTCTTGTAGGGCTGGTCTTGTCTTGGTGAATTCTCTGAGCCTTTGCTTGTCTGAGAATGTTTTTATTTCTCCTTCATATATGAAGCTTAGTTTTGCAGGGAATAATATTCTAGGCTGGGCATTGTTTTGTTTCAAAAGAGTGAGAATGGGGCCCCAGTCTCTCCTTGCTTGTAAAGTCTCATTAGAGAAGTCTGATGTTATTCGAATTGGCTTTCCCTTGTATGTCACTTGCTTCTTTTGTCTTACAGCTCTTAGAAGGGCCTCTTTAGTTGATACTTTGGTCAGTCTGATGACTGCATGACGTGACGTCTTCCTGTTTGCATTGAATCTCCCAGGGGTCCTCTGGGCTTCTTGAACTTGTATATCGAGATTTTGAGCAAGGCCTGGGAAATTTTCCTCTATTATATCTTCAAAAAGCTTGTCCAGCCCTTGAGTGTTGTCTTCCTCCCCTTCGGCTAAACCTATGACCCTCACGTTAGGTTTTTTCACATAATCCCACAGCTCTTGTAGGCTTTGGTCTTTTCTCTTGTTTCTCTGCTGTATTTCTGTGACTGATTTATTTAATTGGAAGGTGTTATCTTCAAGCTCTGAGATTCTTTCTTCTGCTTGATCTACCCTGTTCTTGAGACTTTCCACAGTATTTTGTAGTTCTCTGAGTTGATTCTTCATCTCCAGGACTTCGGTTAAAGTTTTCTTCACTGTGTCAATCTCTTTGTTGAACCTTTGTTCCATTTCTTGGAGGTTTATTGTGATTTCTTGGTGTTGGTTATTGAGTTGTTGTTGCAGCTGGGTGAGTGTTCTTATGATCCACATACGAAATTCCTTTTCTGTCATATTGGTTGCCTGATTTTGGTCGGTGTCCGTTTCTAGGGGGCTGGTGCTCCTCCTTGGGGGTGTGTTTTCCGTTTGGTTCTTCATATTTCCTGAGTTCTTTCGCTGACTTCTTCCCATGTCGATCAGTTGTTGTTTCTTTCCTTAGGTTATTGTTTGGGTATTCACACACCTTGTTTAGTTTCTGAGGCGTTAGGTGGTGCCTGTGGGTGAAATTGGACCACTCCCTGTATATTGAGTCAGTGGATGCCGTGGAAAGGCTGTGCAAGATGCCGCCCCTGTCAGTAGGTGGCGTTTGCTTGGAGGAACAGGCTATGGTGTTGATTTTGAGTCCTGTTATCAGCTCTCGTTCTGGGCGGAGCTGGGTTGGGTAAGCCTGCCCTCAGGCCGTTAGCAGGGGTCAAAGTTCTGTTCTCAGCTTACAGGGAAAGTTGTCAGGGCAGGGCTGGAATGGTCCCGCTCAGCCAGAAAGTCTGGAGGTGGGGGTGGGGCTGTCTGAGACCCGCAGTCTGCAGCAGGCCTCGCTTCTTTCCACCCTCCCCAACTCTGCAGCTACTCCTGGGCCTCTGCCAGCAGGCCAGACCACAAGCCACCAGGCCTCCCCGGACTGTGGTGCCGGCGGGGAGGTTCCCTGCACAGGAACGCCACCTGGGTTGGGCGCACGGCCTCCTCCTGGGAGGAGGGTTGTTCTCTAGGGCGCCGATCCGCCCCTGGAGGCACACAGCCCTCAGTAGGCTGTTCGCGTATAATCCTTCTGTGCCCGGGGCAATGCTAGCCCTCGGTGCAGGGGATCTGGTCTGCAGGTCCGACCTCTGGGTCCCAGAGTTCAAACTGTATTCCCACCAGGGAGAGGATTTCCGGTCCTAATTCACCCACAGGGAGCCCAAGCTGGATCTATGTCTCTCAGCCTCTGAGTCGGCACCGTTTTCCTGGGAACACGGTGCCAGCAGCACCTGGGAGGGCGGGCGGGGTCCCAAACGGGAAGGTCCCGTTCCCTGGAGGTGCCTCCGGCTGGTGGCTGTATTGTCTCTCTGGGCAGCCGCGGGTAGGGTCGGCGGAGGGGAGGAGGAGGCAATATGGCGCCTGCCGCGCGGCTCGGGTCTGTGCACACGGAGGTGCCCGGAGGAAGTTGGGAACCTGGTGCCACGTCTGCTACAGGCTCACCGTTGGCAAGCGGCGGCAGTCTCTGGGCTGATGTCCGCAGGTCTCTCCACCCACTGGGGAGCCCGCCAGCAGTCCCGAATGCAGGGGAGGGGAAACAGCAATTCCACCTACCCTTGCCGCTGGTCTCCAGGCTGCTCCGGTGGTCTCAGCCTCCAGTTCTCCTCCGCAGCCTCCTCCCGTGGAGTCTCCCGGGGTCTCAGGTACCCCTCCTTCCGGCCCTTGTCCGCTGTATGCTCGTCTTCTTGCTTCTTTCCTCTAGTTTCTGCTAGAATTGGTCTTTTCTGTAGAGACCCTCTGTCTGGCGGTGTTATTCGTTTGCCATCTTGCTCCGCCCCCCTCAGAATCTACATCTTTTGCATTTTCAAAAGATCAGTCAGTTGGTTTAGTGGTCCTAAGAGAGATATTGTATAACAAATTACCCCAAAACACAGCAGCTTGACAAACCAATAATGGTATATTTCTCTCACAGTTTCTGTACGTCAGTAATTCCAGAGAGCAGCTTGACTCAGTGGGCCTGATTCAGGGGCCTCATATGGTTGCAGTTGGAATGTTCGTTGGATTCGTCTGAAGGTTCGACTGAGGCTAGAAGACACATTTTCAAGGTGATTCTTTCACTGATTAGCAAATTCTTTCTGTTGACTAAGCACCTCAGTTTCTCTCTAAATGGCTCTCTTTATGGAACTGTGTGTATCCTCACAGCATCATGGCTATAGGCCTAGGGACCAAGGAGGAAGGTGTAATATCTTTTATAACCTAGCCTAGGAAGGCACACACTATTAATTAGTTCCACCATATTCTATTGTTAAACAACAAAAACAACTTTGATTCAGTTTGGTGTAGGAGTAGCCTTTGCAATAATATACATAAGGGAGGTGATGATCATCAGGGGCCATCTTGGCTGCTATCTACCAGAGAAGGGGCTAGAGTCCCAAGGCAACCAGACCAGATTTAAGGTAATTAGGAAAATCAAGACAAGAAATAATGACTTCCTGAGTTGTAATCCTAATTTAGATGAAGCAGGGATGAAGAGAAGAAGCCCTATTTAGAAAGTATAATTCATAACTATGATGACTGATTGGATGAGGAGGAAATGGATACAGAAAGATCCACAGATGACTCCCCTGTTTTAAGTTTAGGTGATTAAGAAAAGGGTGGGACCAGAACAATGATAAAGGAAAAGAAGCAAGCTTAAGAGGAAAAGGTAATACATTTTTTTTCTGAGTTGGCATTTAATTTCCAGCGGGACACCCATGTGGATATAATAACCATAATTCCATATGGTATTAATTGAGAAATTTTTATGGGAAGGTACTCTTTTAAGCTCTTTACATATTCATGTATTAACTCATTTACTTTTCACAACAAATATATGTGGTAGGAAATATTATGATTCTCATATTATACATGATGCAAAGCAAGATTAAGTAAATAGTCTAAAGTTCCATACCAAGTATGCTTATTTACATTAGAGCTAGGATTCAAACCCACTTTTAGTTCTGCCTCACTCTCCAAATTTTTATGGCCCTTTATCCCCATGCTAACCATCTACTGTCTGAAAACTTTGATAAAAATAACTCTTATTAAGTTATTTGAGCCTTAATATGTTATATTTATTGGAAATTCAGTAATCTGAATTAGAGAGAAAAGCTTAATTCAAATAAATTGGTTTTACAGGGGAAATTTCACTTACTGGGAAGAAAATGCATTGAAATGGGTATGCTACAGGGTATTCTATCAAATTATGCTATACTATATCTGGTTTGCCTATACTTAAGGTTAGATTATAAATATGGGTTAAGAAAAAATAATTGTAGATTTTGGTATTGCTTCTACTGGCACATCTTGTCATATAATTATATTATTCAAGGTATTTTGTTTTGAGGAAAGGCAATTCAATCTCATAAATGAATGGAATTGTATTTGAGTCCCCAAATTACATAAATGTTAGGTGTGCTACATATCAGAGCCAGAAAAACATTATCAATAATTCAAGCAAAGAATAAGATTCACTTGTACTGATAAATGTTTACCCTTTACATAATGATAGGAAAATTCTTAGTATATTTGTGCAACAATCACTTTTTCTTTGTGAGCTTTATTACAATACCTATAATTTAATCCTTATCTTGATTATATTCACTTTCAGTCCTCCCCACACAGCTGTAAAGTAGAAATTACGATTCCTATTTCATGAATAAAAAATTTACTGCTTGACAGAAACAAGCAACTTGCCAAAAGTTACACAGTCATAAGGGTGGAACTCAAATTTGAAAGTCGGTCTACTAGAATCTGCAATTCTGTGATACTTCTCTGAATTAACATGAGATGACTACTTTTGTTTTATAGTCTTAGAACCTCCAGAATGGAAGAAACAAGGAAAGTCAAAACATTTTTGGATTTGTTGAAGAAATAACCATTGTAATGTTATGTAAAAGTTAAAATAAACTTTGGTTCAAGTGTTTCAAAACACAATATGAGGAGTGTATAAATTCACTGAACATTTTTTGTATAGCCAGGTTCCAAGGAAAAATTCAGAAAGCATCTTGATAACCAGTGTCATCTATGACCAAGAATTTAAGATAACAGAAATTCTTTCTTATCATTTACATTATAGTTCTACTTATTCCAGCCCAAAACATGATGCTCAATTCTCCTTTTTCTTAGTGAGATTCACTCTTTTCTTTACTGTGCTTATTTTTCCTCTATTTGATTTTTCTGGAACATGTCAATATTCTTATTTATAACTCTTCCTCTGGCATTTATTCATTTAACTGTAACCTGACCTCACTTAACTCTCTATAGCAGCTCAGTTTAAGGGATCTGAACATATTTTTTCTCTTGAGAGGACTATGCAATAGTTATTAAACTTAAAAGAAAGATAGAAGATGGAACATTAATATTTAGTGAGCCATAGCCTTCATAGATGATGACTAATGGTTGGTGCTAGACAGGAAATAAAGATGTTATGTACTTAATATTTTATATTCTGGTCATGAGAGACTTGTTATATTACATAGAGTTTATTTACAAACAGAAATGAGAGGTAAAAAAAAAAAACAAGAAAAATAGGTGATGGAATAATAAAGAATCCAGCATTGCCATAAACAGCTGTTGCAAAAATGAGCAAAATAATTGGGCATTGGAGCAAGTGAGGCTGAAATCCATTTGAGTTAGAGCTTTAGAGCCCATGCTTCCACCTGAGAAGATGGGCATTTTTCTAAATCTCACTAAGATGCCATAATGGTAAGTCCTAGTTTGTAGGAGGCAGATTGTTTGTTTGTTTGTTTCAGAGCAATAAAGGCACAAAACCATTATTAACCATCCTCCCAATTATTTACAATGGTATTTTTCCCCCTTTACCTCTCTCTTTAGTTTCTCTTCCTATTTGAATATCCTTGCCTCATAATTTTCTCTGAATTACTGGGAGTTCTGAGATGATGAGCTACTACATGGGTCAGCAAACAACAGCCTATATGTCAAGTTCAGCTCACTTTTTTTTTATTTTATATGCCCTGGAAGTTAAAATAGCTTTTTACATTTTTAAATGGTTGAAACAAATTAAATAATACTATTTTGATATATGGAAATCATATGAAATTCAAATTTCAGTGTCAATAAATTAAATTTTATGGGAGCAAAGTAATTTCCACTTGTTTATGCATTGTCTGTATATCCTTTTGTGCTATAACTACAGATTTGAGTAGTTGTAATGAAGACTATGTGGCCCAATAAGTAGGAAATATTCAATATCTGGACTCTTATAAGAAAATTTTACAGACACATGTGCTAAGAGGGTCACATTAATTCACAAGTGTCATACCATTTTATTTTGTATATACTTCCACTGAGACTTTAATCTGGAAGGACAAAAATCTGAACTCATCACATGACTCTTCAGAACCTATTTACAAACAGTCATACATGTCTCAAGACAGCCCTAAGCTCACTCTTTGAAGACCCTACATTCAAATTTCTCTTAACCTTCCCGACCATAACATATTCTTTCACATGTCAGAGGATTTGCAGGTGCTCTGGGTTTAGGCCAGGATTCAAGTCCCTTCTCGGCCACTTGAAAGTTGAGTGGCTTTAGCAATTAGTTATCCATTTAGATTCAGGTTTAGTTTTTAAATTTTTAATAAAGGATTGCTAATAATTTCCTCAGAGGGTTGTTGTGATAAATAAATTACAGAATATGAATTGCTTCATAAATTATCTGATATGCAATTACTTCCACTTTTCTTTAACTTGACTTTTCTTCAGAAATTCGATTTAAATTTGAGGCAATTCAGATATTGCCTCTTCTGGGCAACTACCTTGGACTGTCTTAGGCAGAACGAAGTACTTCTCCAACAAAGCTTGTTGTTGCCATGTGTTTCCATTGCCCTCTCAAAAGGGAATTTTGAACATTACAGTAAGAATAAGGCCTGAGTTATGAGATTGTAATAAAGGCTAGATAATGCTAGTTATAAAAATGTCTTGTCAAGGAGCAAGCTCACAATAAATTGTCGCTATTGATACATTAGCCCTTATTTCTGCCCCGTTACTCACCTAACACCTAGCAGGTGGTAAAAACTTAGAAGTGTGTGATGGATGAATGAAGAAACAAATAAATGACTTGCCTAGAACAGTGGTTCCCAAACTTTAGCCTGCATCAGAATGACCCAGAGAGTTTGTGAAAATCTGGTTTGCTGGGCCTCACCACTGGAGTTTTAATTCAGTAGGTCTGGGATGTGTCTCAATAATTTGCATTTCTAATAATCCCTGAGTGATAATGACAATGCTGGTCTGGTGACTAGAATTTGGAAGGTTAGATAATAAGCCCAAGTAATTTCAATACAAGCTTATCTGTCACTTATCTGACCATCTAGCTTTGTCTGTTTTGTTTTGCACATTTGGGTGCCCCATATCTGAAGCCTGTCTTCTGAGTCTCAGAATATTCTACACTATTATTTAATCCGCATTTTTACTGGTATGATAGATGCAAGATAGAGTCAGGCTTACTTGGTTAAATTAGAAAATACTTTATAAAGTATGCATTCCAATCTTATTTGTAAATAGTGCTTTGCCACTTAAAAAAAAAAAGGCATCAGTAAGAAGTAAAATGAAGCCCTCAATGCTGTATCATTAGTTTATGTTTTAATAAATGAAATGTCTCAATAAAATGAAATGTTAAGTATACAACAAATATAAAACTATAAAATCAAAAAACATTGGTAAAGGTGATTTTTAAAAAGGATTATTATACTTTAAAAAGTAGGATTTTACTGACATTAGTACACTGGTTTATATCATATGTTTTATTGGTGAATGAAATGTAAAAATATCAGTAAATTTTTTTATATGTTTAGAAACTTTTAGGGCTTTAAATAGAGTATAAAGTATACATCATGCATTAGAGATTGACACTTCTTTATGATAGGATGATTCAGATCTGAAGTGTCTTATTTTACTTGCTAGATAAATATGTTGGTTGTGGCAGAAAGAGAAACAACTTTTTCTCTTTAATTTTTCCTTCTAAACTCTGCACATGTTAGAGGTCACAGATGCAAACTCATGTCATAGGCTGACTTTACCACATAATCAAAAGTACAAGGAGGTTTCTAAAGCCACTTTCTATTGTAATGAAGAAATTGAATAAATCCAGCACATCAAAGATAATCCATGCACAGTTATGTGGACAACTCACTGCAAGTGATTCTAAGTTCTACTTCCAACCCTTTAAAGTGGACAGATGATAAGAAAATCACTGCATCTTATGGATGTTTGGTTTCTTTAAATCTCAAAACTCTGTGTGTTTTATTTTCTTCTGAAGTATCTAGCTATCCTATATGATATTCTAGACTAGTCCATGTTTATTTTTGGCATAAGAATATTTAGAATGAAAAGACAAAAGATGAAAATGACGTTCTCCCTTTTAATTCCTAAACTGTGTATGTTTGTGGATTTCTAACCTCATTTGGCCTTTACAAGGGTGTTCCTGTTATCAGTGAGAACCAGCCATCAGTTAATTGTGTAATCTCCCTGAGCAGCCCTTAGGGGAAACATTCTAGGGGAAAAAAAAAATTTGTTTGTGGTCTGCATGCCTTGCCTCTTTCAGGGAATTTTTGTTTTGTACTCTTATCAATAGCATGCAAATACTAACTAGTAGGGCAAATGCCAGAGAAACAGAGGGGTACTTACATTATCTCCAGTTCATCAAAAAGTAATGCCTCAGCACTTGTCCTGGAGAGATGCTTTTATAGATGGGTTGAACAATATATTACAGGTAAGATAGAGGAGAGAAAACTGACTACTCATTCTGGCAAGATGAACAAGCAGGCCAGGTATAAAGAGTTTAAATCAAAAAGATCTGCCCTTAAATCTCAGCTATACTACCTACTAGTCAAATGTTCCTCTGTAAGCTTCTGAAGCTTTCTGGAACTTTGTATTGTAATCTGCTTAATGAGCCTAACAGCATACACTTTTTAGTTTTTTTTTTCTTAAACTAGAACTAATGTATAATTTTCACAACATGGTATTAAATATGTTAACATTTTATTCACTGTCTTATACCTAGATTATAACAATAATAGTTCCATAATTATTTTTTGTTAAAAAGTCATTAATTTAAGAACTAAGTATATGATTATTATCATTACCATCTGGGCATAGATTAGTGAATATAACATAGGTCTGGCTTACTGAATTGGGAAATAGGCAATTAACTATTAAATTGGGATGTAAATGTGGGCCTATTAATTATTTTGAATTCCATGCAAATAGAGTGATAGGGAATTAGAGTGGGCATTATTTAGACAAACTGGTCAGGATACTTTTAACTGAGACTTTTAAGCTGAGATCGAGTCTCAGAGACAGAGTCAGCCACATGAAAAGAGATTGGAAGAATGGTCAGAGAAGAAGAAACAGTGAGAAGAATGGCCCTGATGGTGGAGATAGCATGAGAGAGTTTATGACTGGCAATATTATTAGGGAAATTTGGGTAAATTTTGCCACGCATGCCTCTATACCATTATGTAGATATGTACTTTGGAAGAAAAAAAGTACAAGCTTAATAATTTTGATCTGATTTCAGAAAATACTAGGGCAGTCTAGAATATTTATACATGACCATTTATTTAATACTATTAAAAGAAAAATGGTTCTGACACTTGTTAAAAGGGTAATAAAGACTTGATTAGGGGCCGGGCGCTGTGGCTCACGCCTGTAATCCTAGCTCTTGGGAGGCCGAGGCGGGCGGATTGCTCAAGGTCAGGAGTTCAAAACCAGCCTGAGCAAGAGCGAGACCTCGTCTCTACTATAAATAGAAAGAAATTAATTGGCCAACTGATATATATATAAAAAATTAGCCGGGCATGGTGGCGCATGCCTGTAGTCCCAGCTTCCCGGGAGGCTGAGGCAGAAGGATCACTTGAGCCCAGGAGTTTGAGGTTGCTGTGAGCTAGGCTGACGCCACGGCACTCACTCTAGCCTGGGCAACAAAGCGAGACTCTGTCTCAAAAAAAAAAAAAAAAAAAAAAAGACTTGATTAGGGAATATTGTGATATGTATGAAAATTATAGCAATAAGGAAAAGAGATTGGGTTCAACTCTGAACACAGTAAAGATAGCCAGGGACTTATAGCTCAGGAGCAGAGTGGTGGGGATTGTTGATAGATGGGAAATTGCTAACAGGAGACATCAAGACTAGGGGGATTCTTGCTAAACCAACTTAACTGGTTTCTTGCTGAAGGCAGGCCAGGCTGATCAGATATCAAGGGTAGGGAGAATTCTCACTAAGCTGATTTGGCTGGATTCTTGCTACAACTAAACTAGGCAGGCCAAAGACAGGGCCCAAGGACAAGTCCTAGTTGAAAAGATGGCTCAGAGAAGTCTGTCTAAAGTTGGTCAAAAAGAGAGTCTTTGTCAACACATTGACCCTCTCACTAATTCTTCTGTTTAGTCTTATCTTATTTGCCATATTTGGCTAGTCTTCCCATTTAAAACTTTTTGCTTTGCAAATCAAATAAAAGAGTACACAGTACTGCCAATCACAAACTTTTATTCTAGAAATCCACTGACATCTTTCTTCCTTTTGGTGCAAATATAAGGAAAAAAGATTATGAATCATGAAAATGATGCTATTTTCCTGCTTTATGAAGCAAATGCTAAATAAAGGCAGAGAGAAACAAACCTTTTTCCAGCTGTCTCATTGCCTTTTTAAGCCTATATTATAAACATCTACAAAATGAGGGAAAGAGTGAGAAGACCATGGAATACTAAACTGTTGTGGCTCCTCGGAGTTACATGTTAGATTTTCATGAGATTCAGAGGATGTAGGGCCTGGAGACATGAAAAGATGTAGAGGGACTCAGCAGGAATAACTGGAGTAAATTAGGATCACAATTACCCCCAAATGAGCCTATAGCTAATACTAAGGAAATTTGCTTTATCATGAATATTTCAGACTAGATGGTGCTTCTAAGGTCATGTAAACTCACTTGGGAGTATATTTGTACTCCATTAGGGGAAGGCACTGGCAGTTATTGTATATACTGATCTGGCATGTAATTAAATTTCCAAAAAGTAAAAGACCATCAGACTGCAATTTCTTTAAGAGCACACACCATGCCTTATTCTGTGAAATCTTTGAAGTTATGGACTTCGTCTTTTTTCATTAATGCACCTTTGCTCATATATCATTATTGAAAATGATCATAGTTTTAGGCTTTGAGGCATGGATATCCATGAAGTACACAAATCTTTGCCTATAGAAGATCATAGGCTATTTGGAGGCACAGATAATAGAATATCCACAATACAGTGCAATAAAGTATTATGTTAAGGATATATAAAGTAAATTATTGGAAAACAAGCAAGGACTACATAGAGATAAAGAAAGGGAGAGAACAATATTGGAAGAGGTAATTTGATCTGACAGTATGAGTTAACTAGAAAATAAAGTACATTAGTAGAGGTTGCTACTCAGGGGTGGAGACTCATTTTTAAAAGGAGATCAGCATGCACACAGTTATAGACTGTACCTACTGATGAATTTAGGAAACAGAAATATTTCAGCATGGATGAACCATGTATTGCATGTGAGATGGAGGGGAAAAGGTGACCACTGATTCTGGGAAGATGAGCAAGCAGGGTATGAAGAAAAAGTTTAACTTTTATTCTGAAGTTCATAGAGAGCCTTTAAATGGTTTTCAAAAAGATGAAACTGAAAGTAGGGAGACCAGTTAAGAGATTCCTTCATTAATCCATATGAATGATTATGGTGAGGGCCCACACTAGGGCACTGGCAGAAAAACAAAGAGGAGAAAGGTGTAAAAGGTATTCTGGAGTTCATATGGATGAAGATCATTTGATGCAGGTGCTGAAGGAGAGGAAGACAGATTCGATGGAGACCAAGTTTCAGGCTTTGACAATTTACATCTTCCCCATACCTTGCCAATGCCTAGAACATAATAGGTCCCAAGGAAATATTTCTTTTAAAAAGGCATGAATAAATTAGCAAATACCACTGATTCACTGAGACAGTTCTCCTAGCACATCCTCTGAGTTCAGCTACAGCCATAGTGGACAGTTTCTGTGTACACTGTTAGATTTTCACCCATAATATGTGTGTCCTTGTTTCCCTGAGGGCTTTCTCTAGGGAAGATGGTTCTTGCCCACATTCAGGGCATTTAAGAAACGACAGGGATTAAACATCCTGATGGATGTCCCTTGGCTGGTGATGACCAGGAGTGGTAATTAAATGTGCCAGCTTCCCCATTCCTTAGTGGGACTATTTTGAGTTCTATTCTACACAATACCTGAGAGTTTCCCCAGTGGTACTGAGCTCCAGTTGCCCACAGCAGTAATCCCCTCTTAATACATTCTTGATTTTCTCTCTTTCTTGTTTCCGTTTTCCCACGTTTTTGCTTGGGCTTTCTGGATTCACCTCTCAAATAATGAACCTGTACCAATGTCCTTGTCAGAGTTCTTCTAAAGAATTAAATTAAGCCCAGGATGGAGGTGATCAAGTAAATTTTTTGGAGAAAATTAGAATCCTCTTTTCATAAGGAAAAAAATACTAATACAATAAAATAGTGCCCAAAGTCCTTAAAATGATGGGTTTGGACTTATTCAGAAAGGTTAAGGCAAAAGAAAAATCTGACAGTTACCACACAAGATAGAATAATTTTTCTCAAATGCTAAAGAGAGAACATAAATGCATTGTTGCCACACACTGAACACAGAGTATGAAAATAATTTGACTCTTCTAATCCTTTACCATGAACTATCTCAGGCTTGTCCCTCCTTTCATCTGAGTGACCTGCTGGTAGCCTTGTGCCAGATGGAGTGCTTAAGCCCAAAGACAGTGCACAAAGTAGAAATCCAGGGTCTGATCCATTTTCTTAGCTGCTCAGGGATCTTCTCCCCAAGTCCAGTTTTCATCTTTCTAACGAGCAAGTGAATTTTGCTTTTGACCAGTTGGTATCCATATATTAAATTGGACTTTAATAAATTCTTAAGCATTTTTGACAAAAATTATACTCACAGGTCTCTTGCAAAGTCAAAGAAACCAGGCCCTCACAAGATTAATGACAATGATTAAACACATTTTATGTTGCTCAGATGTTGCACTTGGCTCTTAGTTAGAGGACATAAGGAACAATAGATAAAGAAGATTCGAAACAAAGATATTTTTGAAAAAGAGGACCTAGTGATCCCAATCAAGATTTCATCATTGATGTAGAGTCTCTGAAACATAGTTTCCTAATTTTTTTCACACACAAACCAAAGTTGGTATAAAGATAAATGATTAAAATACATAGAAGCTTTTTGTAAACTGTGTATCAATATACAAATCAAAAATAATATTATCCAGAGCATCTTGAATTCCAGGCTTAGATGTTTAGATTAATCCTGTTCATGGCAAAGTTCTAGTAAAATGTTTAAGTATGGTGAAAATATGATTAAATCAATATCTTTAGGAAAATAAATCATGTAGTAGAGGCCCATAAAACAAACAGATCTTTAAACAGAGAGATTAGAGATGGCAAAAATTTATGTTTGCAGTTCTTCATGTGTTAAGTAAGAAATCACTTGACTAAAATCCTAGCAGTGGGCATGAAGGAGAAGAGAAAGATCTAAATGCTTGTTGAAGGAAAGGAAGGAAATGATTTCAGTATTATTTAACTAGAGAGGATGAAGGAAAGGGGAAATCATGAATCAAGAAGATGAAGGAAAGGAGAAAACACAATCAGTGTTTGGAAAGTGGCTAAATAATGCTAGCTTTGATAGGAATAAGAAGTTAGGATGGCAAAGATTTTGGAAAATAAACTATTAATTTATCTTTACAAATCCTGGATTATTTGAATTAAAGGGTTGCATTCAAATATGCTGTCCTATAAGAATTTGGACTTAAAGAAAAGGAAAGTAGGTATAAATATTTAGATTTATAAAGGAACCATTGAAAGGGTGAAGGCATCAACACATTTTTTAAGGAGAAAAGTTTACAAAGATAAAAAATAAAAAGTCATTATACCTGGTCAAGAATTGGAAGAAAGAAGAGGAAATCTAATTATAGAAAGACAGACACCAATACCTGAGGAGGCAGAAATGAAAGTAAAAGAGGAGAGTTCTTGGAGAAGGAAATAGAGTTCACAAGTGCTAAATTCTGAAGAAATATCAGAAAATATTATTGATCTGATCTTTACAAAATGAGAACTTGAACCAGAGAACCATGTCAAAAGAGGATCTACTGCTATCAGTTGTTTAATTCTGCCTTGTAGGGCCTCTAATGTACAGATATTTCAACTTAAAAATGTTTTACTAAGACTTTACCTTCCAATAGTATTATTGATTCAGTGTGAAATTCTTGCCAATATGTTTCATGTAAAACATATGTCAGATGTTCGGTATAAAAATGTTAAGGTTATTTAGTTTTAGTCTTGGTTACTTATGATTATGACACATTGCATTTTGCCATCAGAACATTAGAACATTTAATGCCCAACAGCTGGAGAAGAAATTAGTGCTTCCAACTAAAATTTATGCATTGATTCCTAGTGATCATGATTGGGAACTATAGCTTATCCATCTAGTATCCTCTTTGTCAGTAGTTTTAAAACTTTAGTGTACATTAGAATCCCTGGAGGGCCCGTTGGGCCCCACCCCTATAGTGTCTGGTCCAGTAGATCTGGAGTGGGGCTGGAATTTGTATTTCTGACAAATTCCCAGGTGATGCTGATACTGCTAGTTGAGGGACCACCCTTCAAGAACTACTGTTCTGAGTCTAGGGCAAGCAGGATTCATTTGCTAAACAAATATTTACTAAGTGATGGTTTTAGGTACTAGCAATTAAAGATCAAAAATACAAAGTCTCAAACACAGTGAGGCAAATATGTATTAAATGCTATAATGGGATATTTTATATTTTACACAAAATATATATTGATTAGTTCTATCTCAGAATAGAAGTAAACTATTTAAGGTAATATGCCAACATATTTTTATGTTTAAGAGTAATTATTTTTAAGTAGATAAAGTCAACATTAGTTATAATAAATCCAAAAGCCACTTGAAATCACATCTACCAATCATTTAATTATACTAGGTTTATTTCAGTATACTATAATATGTGGGTTAGTTTCTAACAATAACTTAAAAAGTGGTTAAAAACAAAGAGAGAAACCACAAAAGAATGAAATATCTATGTATATATATTTTTTAAAAAAACCTTCAGAATATCAAACTGATGCCACAGTAAGATCAAGGCTAATGGCTAACTAGAGAAAATATTTAAAATGTATATGGGAGAACAAAGGTAATATATGTGGTATTATAAAAAAGAGTTTTAAAATTTATTTTAAAAAATACAATGCTACAATAGAAAAATGAGTACAAGTTAAAAATAATTTGCAAATATACAATTGTTCAAGAAACACAAATATGTTTAACCTCTAAAATCATGAACAGAATTCTTTTTGGAGGTTTTTGTGGGATCCTATAACTAGTATCACTCTTCCCACTACCCTCAGCTATGAGCCAATTGATAACAGAGACAAAATAATAGATAATGTGCATTACAAACTATCTTATTTGTTACAAATGAATCTGATAGTGATGATCATTGCTTATAACTACAAGTTATTGACTTCTTAACTCTGAATATTTGAATTATGCTGAATTTTCTACCTAGTCAAGCAGGGAGGAGGTTGAGGAGATCTTACTCCCAGGGTTAGAATGTACCCCTGGGTACAGAAAGAGAAGGCCTGAGCCCATGACTCATGTGCAATTTCTCCTTCCACAGTCACCAACCAGAAAAGGCACTTCATCTCCTTTGGGTTAGCATGAATGAGGGAAATGGAGAAGCCCTGAGTATTAAGCTAATGGAGCTCCCTACACAAGGAAAGAAACAGCAACCAGCAAGAAGTTTTTCTCCTAAGGGTAAGACGTATTCTCCCTAACATTGCACATTGAAACATCCATGTACTGCTACTTTTTCCTTATAATTTAGAAATATTTATAACAGTTAACATTGCTCTGAAGATCGATGCCTCTGTTCTTGTACCAGTCCCAGGATGATTTAATTATTATTGCTTTGTAGTACAGCTTGAAATCAGGAAGACTGATCATTCCCAGTTTGTTCTTTTTACTTAAGATTGCTTTGGATATACGAAGTTTTGTCTGGTTCCATACAAAGTGAAGAATTATTTTTTCTAGATCTGTAAAGAATGCTGGTGGTACTTTGATGGGGATTGCATTTATTCTGTAGATCACTTTAGGCCATAGTGACATTTTAACGATATTGATTCTACCAATCCATGAACAAGGTAGATTTTCCCATCTGTTTACATCTTCTACAATTTCTTTTTTTAGTGTTTTGTCATTCTCCTTGTATAGGTCTTTCATATCTTTTGTTAAATATATTCCTAGATATTTAATTTTCTTTGGGGCTATAGTAAAAGGTGTTGCATTTTTTATTTGAGTTTCTGCTTGACTGTTATTGGTGTATATGAATGCCTCTGATTTGTGTATATTGATTTTGTAACCTGAGACTTTACTGAACTCATTTATCAAATATAGGAGTCTCTTGGATGAATCCATGGGGTTTTCTAGATATAATATTATATCATCTGTGAAAAGTGAGAGTTTGATCTCATCTGCCCCCACTTGGATGCCCTTAATATCCCTCTCTTGCCCGATTGCTATAGCTAGGACTTCAAGCAGTATGTTGAATAGAAGAGGAGATAGTGGGCATCCTTGTCTAGTTCCGGTTCGGAGTGGGAATGGTTTCAATTATTCCCCATTCAGTATGATATTGATCGTGGGTTTGTCATAAATAGACTTGATAATTTAAAGGTATGAGCCACCTATGCCTATTTTGTTAAGAGTTTTTATCATAAAGGTGTGTTGGACTTTGTCAAATGCTTTTTCTGCATCTATTGAGAGAATCATATGGTCTTTGTTCTTGTTTTTATTTATGAGGTAAATTGCATTTATAGACTTGTGTATGTTGAACCAGCCTTGCATCCCTGGAATAAAGCCCACTTGGTCATGGTGAATTATTTTTTGATGTGCTTCTAAATTCTATTTGCTAAAATTTAGTTGAGGATTTTTGCATCTATATTCATGAGGGATATTGGTCTGAGATTCCAGAGATGAAATCATGTGCATATGGTAACCTAATTTTTGATAAAGCAGACAAAAATATACATTGGGGAAAAGAATCTCTTTTCAATAAATGGTGCTGGGAAAACTGGATAGCTACATGCAGAAGAATGAATCTGGATCCCTACCTCTCACCTCTCACAAAAAATCCACTCAAGATGGATAACAGATTTAAACTTAGGGCATGAAACCTTAAGAATCCTAGAAGATATTGGGAAGACCCTTTCAGACATTGGCCTAGGCAAAGAATTCTTGAAGAAGACTCCCAAAGCAATCACTGCAGCAACAAAAATAAACAAATAGGATCTGATCAAATTTAAAAGTTTCTGTACAACCAAGGAAACTATCCTTAGAGCAAATAGACAACCTACAGAATGGGAGAAAATATTTGCTCTCTACACATCCGATAAATGTCTGATAACAAGAATCTCTCTAGAACTCAAAGAATTAACAAGAAAAAAATCAAACAACCCCATCAAGAAATGGGCAACAGAAATGAACAGAAACTTTTCAAAAGAAGACAGAATAATGGCCAGCAAACATATAAAAAATGCTCAATACCTCTAATCATTAGAGAAATGCAAATCAAAACCACAATGAGATATCACCTAACCCCAGTGAGACTGGCCTCTATCAAATATGTGGAGAGACAGGAACACTTACACTGCTAGTGGGACTGCAAATTAGTGCAACCTTTGTGGAAAAGAATTTGGAGATACCTCAAAGAGCTAAAAATAGACATACCATTTGATCCAGCAATAGCATTATTAGGCATCTACCCGAAAGAGCATAAGATAGTCTATAATAAAGACATCTGCACCCGAATGTTTATGGCAGCACAATTCACTATTGCAAGGACCTGGAAACAACCCAAGTGCCCATTAATTCATGAGTGGATTTATTAAAATTTAGTATATGTTTACAATGGAATATTACCCAATTCTAAGAAACAACAGCGAGCTAGCACCACTTATATTATTATTCTAGATTGAGCTTAAGCCCATTATCCAAAGTGAGGCAACACAAGATCAGGAAAATGGGCTCCACATGTACTCGCCATCAAATTGGTACTGACTGATTAACACTATGGTGCTCAAAGGGTGGTGGTGTTCACCAGGGATTCGGGGTTGGGGAGGGTAGTCCCACATCTGAGGGATGTGGTGAGCATTGTGGAGGGGAAGGGCATACCTCTAACCCTAGCTAGGGAGAGGCAAAGATATAAAATGCAACCAAAATGTTTGTAGTCTCATATTTTCTTGAGGTAAAAAAGAAAACAGTTAACATTGCCACATATATTGCCCCGTGTTGGCTAAGGTATATGTAAATAGCCCTCAGTTAAGCTACTGGAGGTGGTTGTAATCAAGATCATTAAAATTTTCTTGAAATTCAATTTGGCAATGTTCTCAAGGGTCCTAAAATGATTCAGATCCTTTGGTTCAGTAATTTCACTTTAAGAGCCAGGCATATGTGAAATATTTTAGCCATAGGTATATTCAAAGTAGCACTGTTTAAACAAAGACAAAAATAAAAAGAAGAAGGAGATATAACCTAGAGAAATGTTCAAAATACTTATGGAACATTTATACAATATAATATCATGTATATATTAAAAATATGTATAAAAATAGTTAATGGCACTGAAAGATATCTGTGCTATAATGTTAGGCTTAAAAAAGTAGATTTAAGAAAAGTATTTTATATATATATATATATAGTATTATTATACAGCTGGATATTTTTAAAACATAGAGTTAGCCAAAGAAAAAAGATTGGGAAGATTCAAAAATTTTAACAATGGAGTAACTGAGATTTTAGTTAATTTTTAATTTATGCACTCATCTTTATTTGGATTTTATTTTATATATATTTTCTAAAATGAACATATGTAACTTTAATAATAATATTAAAAGTGTTTGAAAACTAGCAAAGTTAATGTCTCTAACATGAATATGGCAAAGATTTTTATTTAAAGATATATTTCAGGAAGAAAGATTCATGAATCTCTTTTAAACTTTTTTCTTCCTGGTAAAGCTTTTCTTTTCTCTGTTGTTTCAGGTTTTTAGGTTTGCTAGATAGAAAATGGCTGCTTAGCCTATAAAATTATATGATTTACAAACTCTTTCTTTTCTTAAGAAATCATATAAATACACCCCAAACCCTAAAATCTCTGCATTGTCACTATTTCAATCAGACTAATAACTGATAATGCATTACATGTATATGTATCTGTGCTAAGAATAACTTCTAGCAATTTCAGATTTACAAACATCATTGATCTATATAACATCCCTATGAAGAAAATAGATTTGTGAAAAATACATTTTTGTTGAACTTGGAATCATAATTCTAACTGAAAAAATCAATAAAATGAAACTGTGTATTGATAGTATTAATATATATTATACATAAAATAAAATATATTTGGAAACTAAATGTTTTTCTGCCATTACATTGATTATCTTTACTTTTTCATTATTCTGAATACATATTCAAGTTTTCCATTCAGTTTCAATAGAGACAATATAATACTTGTACCAACTCCTTAAAATTTAGAACAAAAGATCAAAGATTAGTTTTCCCTATCCTTCATCAATTTAGTACTGCATGGAACTTACCAATTATTCCATTTCATTACCCTAATACAAAAACTTCACGGTGCTATCTTTAGGAATATATGAGTGGGCTACCAAAATTAAATCATGCAGCAATTGACATAATTCATTTAAAAAGTTCCTTTAATATCCTTTTAAAATATTTGACTTCTTTAAATATTAAAAGCTATCTGTGAATAGTTAATCTAAAAATAACATATTAATAATTGGATTTTTGGTGATTTTATGTGTATGTTGTTGGATCATCTCCACTATTATAAATATAGAAGAGAGGTCAAAATTTTGAGTTGATTCTTTGTGATGGAATTGTATCAATTTGGGAACTAAATTAAAACTAAAATATTCAGTTAAATATGACTATTACTAACTTTTTAGTATATAATGTCCATTAATTGGTGACAACTATGTAAGTTACTACACTTCCTAGTGGTCATCATCCTGTTTAGTACTGAAAATACAAGTCATATATTTATCAGATTATTTTGTTCCAATCAAGGAGGGTTGTAGGTATGATTTAAATAATTAGAAGGTATAGAAGGGTAAGTTTGATATTATTTTGTGAGAGTAGCAGATTCCTCCTGATAATGTTTTCACCAGCACCTTGATTCAAAATGATATTCTAGTAGTTAATATATACCACTATAAAATATTACAAGGCAATCTTTCATAAGAAATTCTTAAGTGAAATAAATATGTTTTATACATTGCCACAGTTGCTAGGCCCAATACTTTAATGCTGTTTTTTTTAAAACACATTTAAAAACTAACACTCCTCTCCTTGATCCTCTATCAACTGTAAATAGCCTGAATGTTAAGCTCTAATGCACTGGAGCAGTGAGAGAAAGAATAGACTGCAGGAAAAAAAAGCAGATTAATAATGGAATATTCAGGTAAAAATAAGTGGTTTCTATGTTGATGTCATCACACAAGTGAAACACAGACAATGCATAGAATTAAACTATGATTAATCATTCAAATATATTTAAAAATTAAGGTCTGTGTTTAAATTCTATGTAGTAATTTCAAATACTACAGGAAGGATACATTGCTTTAGAAGCCATTTTTTAGATCATTTGTTAGATTTTTTGTGAAATAAAGTTTTGCTAATATTAGTGACTGATGAAATTATTTAGTGATGACGTGAAAAAGCCAACAGTTGGTTCCACATCAACATTTAATTCAAAGGGGATAAAGCCAGTTTAAGAGTAGTTTTCAATTCTCAACCCAATAAACAATATATTAATATATGTTACTAAAATAGAGTTACCTTTATGTGTTCAAAGTTACTCAAATTATATGGTACTGCATCTGTTCAAAATCAAGCTTCTATTTCTAATTATCCATGACTTTTTTGTACTAGAATTAGCAAAGTGAGTAAATTATCCAAAAATGTATGATAGATCTCAGATTATATTGAATTTGGTTTGTTTTATGCCTCCTAATTTGATCTCCAAACTATATTGTTATATTTAAACATTAAGGAATTTTTACTTTAACCTAGAAAAATCAGTGAGGAATTTAGTATTCTCTATAGTTTGTTCTGAAGCATAAGAGGTGTTCATTATTCTTTCCATTGGATAATGACATATTTCTCCTGTAACATTTTTTATATATGTGTGAATCTGCAATAGATATTCCCTGGGCAATAATGTAGCAATACGTAAATATAGTCAACATAGTTTATAATGATGAAACCCACTGTAGTGGGTTGAACAGTATCCCCACAAAATTCATGTCTACTCAGAACCTAAGGATGTGATCTTCTTGGGAAATAGAGTCTTTACAGATGTAATTAGTTAAGAATCTCAAGATTCAATCATTCTGGATTTAGGTGGGCCCCAAATCTAATGACTAGTGCTTTTATAAGAGAGGGGAGAGAGAGATTTGGACATGGAGAGACATGGACACCAGAGCATACAGAACACACAGAGAAAAGAAGGCCATGTGTAGTTGGAGGTAGAGATTGAAATTATGCTTCTACAAACCAAGGAATGCCAGGAACTGTCAAAAGTTGAAAGGGACAAAGAAGGATTCTTCCCTAGAGCTTTTAAAGGAAGTATAGCCCTGTTGACATCTTGATCAGACTTCTAGACTCCAGATATGTGAGAGAATAAATTTGTGTTATTTTAAACCACCCAGTTTGTAGTGCTTTCTTATAGCAGCCCTAGGAATCTAATACACCCAGGGTAATGGTACTTCTGCAGTTATAAGAAATCTAGTCGACAGTGAATGGGATTAATCAGCTAAATCATTTTCTTTCAACTTGTCCCTTAAATATGTGTTTTAAAAATTCTTTTTGTTATTAATAATAAAATGGTTAGGAATAGTTGCTAGCTAGATTGTCAGAATTAGAGTAAAATATAATTTAAAGTAAAAATATGAAGTAATAGAGTTTTACTGGTTAGGATAATCTTTGTTTAAGGGTAAGATTTAAAGGTCATTTATTTTATAATATGAATTTCCCAAAGTACACATAATCTCTTTTCTCCTTTTTTTCAAAGCCCATATAATGAATCAACTCCTTGATTATAAACCCTAATAATGACACTTGAAAGACAGAATCAATGAATATATCAATGCTATGATTAGATGACTCTGCATTTGAATCTAGTTCCTAGTAAGACAAACATAAGCCAGATACAAATCAAAGAATATGTTATTATTGAGGATTGAAAAAAATGTAGTTAAATCTTATGTTAATCATAAAAAAGACGGATCCAAGATCTTAATTTCTGATCCTTTATTAATTTCTTGTGGTATTTCATTTAACCTCTTTGGGTCTTATTTTCTTCCCTATAAAAAGAAGATTTGGATTTATCTCTAGAATCTTCTCTAGCTTAAACAACTTGAGTTCCTATATCAAAAGTAAAAGATGTTTTTCATCTCTAATCATCAGGGAAATGCAAATCAAAACCACAATGAGATATCACTTAACCCCAGTGAGAATGGCCTTTATCAAAAAATCTCCAAACAATAAATGCTGGCGTGGTTGCGGAGAGAGAGGAACACTCCTACACTGCTGGTGGGACTGCAAACTAGTTCAACCTCTGTGGAAAGCAATATGGAGATAAGATACCTTAAAGCGATACAAGTGAATCTACCATTTGATCCAGCAATCCCATTGCTGGGCATCTACCCAAATGATCCAATGACACTCTACAAAAAAGACACCTGCACTCGAATGTTTATAGCAGCACAATTCATAATTGCAAGGCTATGGAAACAGCCCAAGTGCCCATCAATCCAAAAATGGATTAATAAAATGTGGTATATGTATACCATGGAGTACTATTCAGCTCTAAGAAACAATGGTGATATAGCACATCTTATATTTTCCTGGTTAGAGCTGGAACCCATACTACTAAGTGAAATATCCCAAGAATGGAAAAACAAGCACCAGATATATTCTCCAGCAAACTGGTATTAACTGAGTAGCATCTAAGTGGACACATAGGTACTACAGTAATAGGGTATTGGGCAGGTGGGAGGGGGGAGGGGGACGGGTATATACATACATAATGAGTGAGATGTGCACCATCTGGGGGATGGTCATGATGGAGACTCAGACTTTTGGGGGGAGGGGGGGAAATGGGCATTTATTGAAACCTTAAAATCTGTACCCCCATAATATGCCGAAATAAAAAAAAAAAAGTAAAAGATGTTTTTAAATCTGAAATAATCACAGCTCATTCTTAAAGGGTAAGATAGTTTTAAGCCCAAAGGCTATATTATTATTAAAATACATATAGATAATATTTTGAATGTGTAAGTTTTGTTACCAAAGGAAAACATAGCGCTTAATTAATTGAAGACATAGAAGACAAAGTAGATGTATAGCTGAATGATTTCTTACCTTTTCACAAATGGGTCAGAAATGAAATTGTGGAGTGTCTTAAGAAAAACCGACTACTTGCAGAGAAGGCAAAACCTGAGACAGCATTTGAAGTGGTGGTGGGGTGGGGGAAGTGGCTGAAATTAGAGAGAAATTAAATAAATAAACTTCCTGAAACAAAAGGTCAAAATGATTTTGTTTACTTACCTAAGAAATTCTGGGAAACACAGTGAAAGCATCAATTTCAAAGCTTAGCAAATTCTAGTGAATTAATTCAATCAAGGAAAGCAAATTTAATTTGACACTAATATTATTAACTACCATTTATTGTGATATTTTCTATTCACACGCATTCCTAAATCCATAATAGCTACATTGCTTAGCTATCATGAATCAATTTAATATTTCAAAATTCCCCAAGGAAAAATAATACTAACATTATGGTTGATAGATTTTTAAAAATAGACCAACATTCCATTATATAAAAATAAATGCAAATATCAAATATCAAATTTGAGCGAATGAGCATTTTATTTAATTAATTAATTTATTTATTTTTTGAGACAGAGTCTCACTTTGTTGCCCAGACTACAATGAGTGCCGTGGCGTCAGCCTAGCTCACAGCAACCTCAAACACCTGGGCTCAAGCGATCCTATTGCCTCAGCCTCCTGAGTAGCTGGGACTACAGGCATGCACCACCATGCCTGGGTAATTTTTTTCTGTATATATTAGTTGGCCAATTAATTTCTTTCTATTTATAGTAGAGACGGGGTCTTGCTCTTGCTCAGGCTGGTTTCGAACTCCTGACCTTGAGCAATCCGCGCACCTCGGCCTCCCAGAGTGCTAGGATTACAGGCGTGAGCCACTGCGCCCAGCCTGAGTATTTTATTTTTAAGTACAAAATATATACTTTTTTCCTCAATCCAGTCTAAGCCAACTAGGGATTGCATTCAACCTTTAGAACACTTTAGGTAATATAGACATTTTAACAATATTAATTATTCCAATCCATGACCATTAGATATCTTTCCATTTATTTGTGTCTTTCTAAGTAATAATTATTATTTTAATTTTATTTTTGTTGATATATAATAGATATACATATTTTGGGGATACATGTGATAATTTAATATATTCATGTAATTCATAAAGATCAAATTGATATGATTGAGACATCTATCAACTTAAATATTTGTCTTGTCTTTTCAGCCTCCTGAGTAGCACAGTAGCCTCCTGTACTTGAGCACAGGAGTTTGAATCTTGAATCCAGCCCTTGGCAACATAACATAGTGAGACCCTGTCCCTCATTAAAAAAAATGAAAAACAAATACAGAAACATATGATAGAATTTGGAAACTGTAGTCACCCTACCTACCTACTGATCTACCAATAAGTCTTATTTCTTCTATCCGATTGTATATTTGCACGCATTAATCAGTTGCTCTTTATTCCTCCCTCACCTCTACCCTTCCTGGCCCCTAGTAAACACAAATCCACTCTCTATCTTCATGAGATCCATTTCTTTAGCTCCCACATATGAGTGAAAACCTGCAATATTTATCTTTCTGTGCTTGGTTTATTTTACTCAACATAATAGCCTCCAGTTCCATCCACGTAGTGACAAATGATGATTTCACTTTTTTATCAGTGAATAATATTCCATAATCTATAACACATTTTCTTTATCCATGCAACCATTTGTGGCTATTTAACCTTGAATTCATGATTTGGCTATTGTGAATAGTGCTATAATTTAAACATACGAGTGCAGACGTTTCTTAATATATCAATTTCCTTT